>NW_024752834.1:360000-410150 GCF_018991925.1 Homarus americanus | reverse complement strand
CACACACACACACACACACACACACACACACACACACACACACACACACACACACACACACACACACACACACACACACACACTATTCAACAAAGCTTTCACCCCTCATATATATAACAGTGTGTGTGTGTGTGTGTGTGTGTGTGTGTGTGTGTAGTACGGTAAATCTGAACTAGTAACAGTAATCCTCAACACGTATACGAGGGAAGGTGTAAACCCGCGTCGAAATGAAACAGAAATTTGATATATAAATAATACAGCGAATTATTAACATTTTAAAGTAATAATGTTATAGTTTATGTATTCATGGAACAACTGGACCACAAGCTGCCTCTCGTGTCACAATATATACATCATATATGTATTTAGGCCTATATGTGTATGCGAGAGGGTTATATATATGTAAATGTACAGATATGTATATATGTATTTATGTATCAATGCATGTATGCAAGAGTATGTGCGTATGTATGTAAGCGTGTGTATATATATGTATTTATGGGTGTGTGTGTGTGTGTGTGTGTGTGTGGGTCGTGAAGCAACGGACAAACACCCTTAATGCCTGGCAAAGACAACAGACTTGGATCACCTGAGGATTATCTCACACCTTATTTCACCTGATCATTAAACACCCTAACGCTACCTTGGGCTGTTAGGTTAGGTTTGGTTAGGTTAGGTTAGGTTTGGATTGTTAATCTTAAAGTGAAATAAACTTGATGGTGGTTAATCCTCAGGTAATTCCAGACAACTATATAAAATATTTGATGTTGATGAAGAGCAAAAACTAAATATTATCCCTAATTTCCTAATATAATTCTTCTATTTTATATCTTAGGAATAATTACTACGATAAATACTCATCAACATTAAGAAAACAGACAAGTAATGTAATTAACATAAAGTAAATAATAAATACTAAAATATCAAAGTCATGTAAAATATATGAACAAAAACTTTTCTAACATCATAAAAGTGAAATTGATATAATTAGGCAATAAATAAAAATAATGAAAATAAATATAGACCTTTGGTAACTTTTCGTTCTGTGAGTTGCACAGTTCTCGGTAATAATATAATTCACCTGTTTTATTGTGAAGACGTAACGATGAGTGTAAGAATTATACCGTATTTGAGAACTACTACTACTACTACTACAACTACTACTTCGACTACTTTTTTTTTTAACGTGGCCTCCAGCCTCCCCCAATAGCCACACCTTCGCCACTACTACTACTACTACTACTAATAATAATAATAACAATAATATCAGTGATTTTTATATAGTCATAATAATGTTGATAATGACAGATTTTCTTACTATTTAGCATACACAATAATTAACATTGTTCTTGGTAATGATAGTAACACTGCCATGATAAGTGTTGACAAATTGATATATATCTCTGAGTGTTACATTTTAAACAACACCTTCCAACCAAGAGGTAACAAATAGCTTAGCAATAGTTATATAATTTATATAACTAATACAAATTATATATAAACTAAATGCACAGCAACAGATTATGCAACCAATAATAATTACTTATAAACTTAATACAACAGCATCCGATTATACAAACAATACTAATTATATATAAAATCAATACACACCGCCGCTCTGATAATAACCAAAATTTATATACCTACTTCACAGGTACATTAAAAGTCATATATATTGCTAATAATAATTTTTATGACCCGTTGTACAGCGAGTGTTAGCGGACGTGGCCCATAGAGTTAATGTTTGTGTGTTTGTCGTTGCATGTGTGTGTTTGTGTTTGTGGGGGGTTGTGTGTTTGTTGTTTGTGTGTGTGGGGGGTTGTGTGTGTTTGTGGGGGTTGTGTACTAGGATAGTGTTGTGTGTGTGGGGGGAAAACAGTGTGTTTGTGGGGTGTGTTTGTGGGGGGTTGTGTGTGTTTGTGGAGGTGTTGTGTGTTTGTTGTTTGTGTGTTTGTGGGGAATGTGTTTCGTTGTATGTGTGTGTGTGTGTGTCTTTGTGGGGGTTTGTGTGTGTGTGTGTGGGGGGTGTGTTTGTGGGGGTTATGCGGTGTTTGTAGTGTGATGTGTGTGTTTGTCGTTTGTGATGTGTATGTGTGTGTGATGTGTATGTGTATGTGTGTGTGATGTGTTCGCTAATAAAAAAAAAGCTCCAACTGAGAGAATTATACACACACAACATCGTAACTGTGTGTACATTATCTGTATTTCATTCCCGTTGATGATAATGACGCATAAAAAAAGGTGTTTCACTTTTTCTGTACTAATGATGACACGAGTAAAATAAATTAATTGATGCATACATATTTACGAATCATGTAAATAAAATGGTATGAGGTAAAAGGAATAAACAGAGTAATGAATTAAACATATCAAGTGAGGTATATAATTAGATAGGCCTATTTAATTTGAGGCTAAGTACATATTTAGTACATATAAGCATAATGATAGAGATATGTAGATATAAGTCAAATAGTAAGAGAAATAGGAGATTGTGTGGATGAATGCTGTCTGTAAGGTTAGGTTAGGTTAGTTTAAAAGGTTATGTAGGTTAGGTTAGGTTAGGTTATGTTAGGTTAGGTTAAAAGGTTATGTAGGTTAGGTTAGGTTAGGTGAGGTTAGGTTACGTTAGGTTAGGTAATTAATAAATAAAAAATATGGAAGTAAGAAGCAATATTATATGAATCAAATATTCGAGTCATCATAATCATACGTATATAGCCTGAAACTAGCTCTGTGTGTGTGTGTGTGTGTGTGTGTGTGTGTGTGTGTGTGCGTGTGTATGTGTCATATAGCGATAATAATTACTTATTTTTTTTTTATAAGACAACTTTGACTGGTGTGTATAAAGGTAGTGTGGTGGTGGTAGAGGTATGAGGGAGTATGGTGGTGGTAGAGGTATGAGGGAGTGTGGTGGTGGTGGAGGTATGAGGGTTTGTGGTGGTAATGGTGGTAGAGGCTGGAACACACACCACACAGACCCTCAGACAGGGGGTCGCGGCTACTAACATACTTCTCTTCACTCAACTGTTTACCTCGGGGTCATATCACTGGTTACAGGATCTGAAATATAACCTATCAATAAACAGGACTAATAATATAACGTTAAAGAATTACAGTTACAGTTTATGGAAATAGTCTGTTAAGAAATAATTATAGGCAAAAAATGTGTCTAAGAGATTTAAGGATTATAGGCATCATAGCAAAGACGAGAAACTAATGAATACAGTAATTATATTAAAGGTATTATTAACAAACAAGTCATTTAGTATAATTAAGTTAAATTGTGAAGTGAGAATATTTAAAAAAGTGAATAACACGAAGAAAAATATTCAGGCGATAATTAGAGGACATTGAAGACAATTAGGAGTTTGTATCCCAGGCCACTGGTACTTTAAACTCACGTAAACATTAGAAAACGTTTAAGAAATTCAGTAGTGTAACCAATGGGATGTAATGAGTGGTAGATGAGTTTGCTTCCCGGCACTCCTATTGGTCATTGTAGCTCAGGAGATGACCATTGAAAACACAGGGGCCAGGAAGTTGACCAATCAGGACACAGAGGTTTAATTTTCAGATTGAGCAACATGTGCGCGAAATAGAAAACGAAATTAATTCCCACAATTGCTTCGCCAAATGCAATTATAAAACTAGCGCCATAGTACAGCACCATTACTCCGTACTAAGGTTTAAGCTGTGTGTTGGTGTCGCCTGCTTTATGTTTCGCCCTCGTCGTGGAAACAAAAAACAATTGAAAAATCTAGTAGCCATTATTAAGAGCAAACTATTTCGATTTTTGTGAAATGGTTAAAACATTAGTGATTTTCTCTCCCTCCCTGTTATCATGGGACGAACCATTCATTATGCTGAAGGTAAAATTAAGCGTTGTGGACGAGGTGGATGTTTTAAAATAAAGATTTTTTCAGGAATGAACACGAAATTTGCATCTCACTGTTGGGAGAGCGAAAAAATTGCCACCGCATCCTAAAAAACTTTTGCATTCATTTAAAAAGTTTAATGTATGTAGTGAGTCCACCAGATATATATATATATATATATATATATATATATATATATATATATATATATATATATATATATATATATATATATATATATATATATATATATATATATATATATATATATATATATAAACACACGAGGATCGTTCGGGTCATTCCCGGATTTATTTCGTAGATGTCAGAGTTACAAAGACAGGAACATTACACGTACACTGTTCCTCTACATCACCTCCCTGCACAGTTGAGTATGTCAACAGTTACTGTGCAGTGCCTACTTGCTGGCACCGTAGGAGGATCTGTCCATCTGCTTGAACACTCCAGTCTGGGATCACTGTCCACGTAGGATCCATGTGTGACCTGCAGGCCAGGTGAAGGACGGCCTCTCACCTGGATCCTTCAGTTTGACTGTGGTGTTGTGTGACCTGTTTGGTGGGCTCCACACTGAGGCAGAGCTGCTGTACGGGTATATGACACTTAGAGACCAGGATGTTTCCTTCTGACACACACACACACACAGAGAATTATATACACACACACACACACACACAGAGTATTATATACACACACACACACACACACACAGAGTGTTTATATACACACACACACACACACACATACACACACACACACATATATATATATATATATATATATATATATATATATATATATATATATATATATATATATATATATATATGTGTGTGTGCTGTGTGTGTGTGTATACACACACACGAATCAATAGTGATTTTATTTAGTAGTTTAAAGACTATATACTGTTGTGGCAAAAGGACCACACGACACAACGCTTACTCAGGTTCCCAAAAGCGGAATTCAAAGTGGAATTGGATTCCGGACCTTGGTATTCAATATTTTGAAGAAACGACAGTATTTTTTTTTGGGAGGGGAGGGAGGTTTGCTCTTCATGAATGATTAGCAAAAACTAGTTAGCTCAGAAATATGATCACAGGATTTTACTCTTCGATTTTGGTTCTGATGAGTCAAGTCGTCCAGGAGGAACTCAGTGACTCATGAACTAACACAACACGTTACTCTTAATTGTGTGATGGGCGAGAGGAAGTTCACCCGACAGCGTCCTCTGAGATGACCATTATACAACCTACACTTCCTAGTACACCATGGACAAAGGTGACGAAGATGTAAGCTTTATCTGTGCAGAGTTGAGTGTTTGAGCTACATGTTAAGAGTTGTAAGTTGTGTACCGATGTTATAAAGATACAAGAGAGCTGGAGGTTCCATAGAGATGAAGTGTGAGGAACAAAGGAGGTAACTGGCGATAAAATTGATGAAATGGAACTTACCCTGAGCGGAGACGGCAGGATAGGGAGTGAGATTGTTACCGCTGGATTTGAGAGAAGGGGCATGATAGATTAGATTTCACTAACACACTGACCATTGATAACAACCTTAGGGAAGAGGAAGTGAAGAAATCTCGTCTAACATGAAGGGGAAGTAAAAGGAGGAAGTAAAGGAGTTGTCGACGAAGAGGTAAAAGACTTTAGATTGAATTTGGTTCAGTAATGTTAAATAGCAGAACATTGTGCTACTTTATTCTGGGTGGTAACGTTACGTGTGGAGGCAGCCGTGGATTTGGTTAAGTGCTAAGAAGTATTGGGAAAAGTCGAATATGGACGAGCCTCAAAATGATGACTTAGAGTTTGGGTGCAATTTTTTCATAGTTAGAAATGTAGTGATTCTAGAGATTATCAGTTCTAGTAAGTCTAAAGATATATTGATACTGATGTCTGGTACAGTGAGGGTGTTACCGAGTATAAGTGGAGGCTGGGATTGATCTTATTTGTAAAAGGCAGAGAAAGTTTGTGTCTTGGTGACCCGGAATGTAGCTACAGGATAGACTTGTGCTGCACTGAGCTGTGGCCTCAAGATTTGTGTTCAGTACAGCAGTATTTAAGCGATCTGTTGGGCAATGTTGGGCAATAAAGAGCTATGCTGACACTGTAGTGGAGGTCACTGACACCAGAGAGAGAATGTAATGTAGAGTACGAAGATGGTAGGAGCCAGAATTGAACCTTGAGGCACCCAACTTTAAATAGAAAGTAGAGTGAGTGTTGATCATCCATAACTGCAGGTATTTGGCGGCAGGAGAGAAAGAATGGAAGACCACAAGGCAGACGTTTTACTGGGAGTGTGTGAGGTTGTACCCCCATCAAAATATTTAGTTAAATCAAAGCCAAAATTATGATTCACCTCAGTTGTCAAGAGCACAATTAGGGTAATGTGTTGGGAGAGTGAGTAACCATATTAGGTGTGAGAGAGGAGGTGGTGCTTCAGTTGTTGGTAATATTGTAGTAGGTTTCATATGATTTTTAAACGTGATTAAGAGACAGTTCTGGGTCGATTAGTGAGAATGAAAGGTCACGAAAGGTCTATATACTTATACTATTTGAAAATTAAACATATAGGTGAAAAAAAATGCAGTCATATGTTACTTAATACATACACGATGTTAAACACTGTCGAGGTTATATTCGTTAAACACACCAACAAAACACACACACACACACACACAAAGAAGTGCACAGTGCCAGAATAGCAGGAGAACAAACACACTCACACACACACACAGACAGCAAGCTCTCTCTCACACACACACAGACAGCAAACATACAGGCAGGCAGGCTAGCAGGAGCACCATATATTACCGGGTAAATAGACGAGCAACGAGCAAGCGAGTTAGCAGACACAAGACAGACGGGCGAGCCAGCCAGCACGCGAGGGACGTATATACACAGTCCTACAGCTGGCAGCCCAGAAACAGCTGACTTATGTAAACAAAGACGCAATCCCCGGCGAGGTAATGGGCGTAAGATTCATAGTACGCGTAATGCTTAAATACACCAGTTTTGTCAGCGAGTTAAACGTAGATATACTGAACTGTCCTTTCCTGCAGTTATTAATTACAGTTGCAGATGTACGAGTTTAATTAATGATATTTCAGTTTTTTTTTTAGAAGCGACGCCATATATTTAAAAGACAGTAAATTCAACATGGTTATAGTACCTTCACACACACACACTACTACTACTACTACTACTACTACTACTACTACTACTACTACTACTACTACTACTACTACTACTACTACTACTACTACTTTGCTGTCACTCGAAATCATGTATGACGATCATCCAGCTATGATATAATGATATGAGTTATTAGGGATGTCACCTTTGTTTGTTGAGCTTTGAGGTGATTCGAGAGGCCGATACGTGATCGACAGGGCCTTCCAAAGATGTTGCACGTGTGGAGGGCTACATCTAGTGCAGGAGGGGCGGTGGCAGCATCTTTCCGTCGCTAGCGCTTGTCTGCCTTGGTATGCAGTCAGCTAACTCAAAAGTATTGACACCTGGTGTTGTGCTCCTCCAAGCGTTACGGTTTGTCTTAAAACAGTCCTTATACCGTTTCAGTTGCCCGCCAACATTACGTTTACTATTCGTTAGGTGGCCAGTCCAATGTACTTGTTCATGGATAATGGTAGCCTCAATGCTCCTACAGTTGATGTTAGAGAGAATACTGGCATTTGTTCTCTTGATTCCAGCGAACTCGGAGGATGGAACGTCGACTTCGTTGGTGAAAGTTTTCAAGTGCCTTGAGGTGCCTCCTGTATGTAACCCATGTCTCGCTGCCATATAGCAGGGTGGGGAGGACCACTGCTCGATATATGTGCAACTTTGTAGAGTATCGCTCGTTAAGAACTACTCTCAATATATCAACATTTTAGATACACAGAACGTCAATATAGTGTGAGATAGGAGGCAGCTGCAACAGTGGCGATACTGCTTTAATTTATTAATATGTGAGTTAAGCAAACTTTCTCAGTACACACACACACACACACACACACACACACACACACACACACACACACACACACACACTGGGACTGAGGCTGGGGTAGAGAGTTTAAATTAATACACGAGAGGAAGACAATCACAGTGTAGGTGGGATAATGTGAGGCTCGTATGACACCATTGTTTACGGGACACGACATTGACCTTAAAAGAGTCAAGTAAAGGAGGTAGTGGTTGTGGCGGCACGATGAGGAACCTTAATTACCGGAAGTGTCAAATAGTAGTAGTTAAGGGTGTACCCAATTAGACCCAACCATGTAGCTCAACCTGATAGCTGACACATATAGTACAGGTAGCTGGCGGTAGTGGTAGTGGTGGTGTAGTGGTGGTGGTAGTGGTGGTGTAGTGGTGGTGGTAGTGGTGGTGTAGTGGTGGTGGTAGTGGTGTGGTGTAGTGGTGGTGAGGTAGTGGTGGTGTAGCCAGTGGTGGTGGTAGTGGTGTGGTGTGGTGGTGGTGGTGGTGAATGGTGTAGTGGTGGTGGGAGTGGTGGTGTGAGTGGTGGTGTGGTGGTGGTGTGGTGGTGTGGGGGTGGTGGTGTAGTGGTGGTGGTGAGGGATGTGGGGTGGTGGTGGTGTGGTGTAGTGGTGGTGGTAGTGAGGATGTGGGGTGGTAGTGGGGGTGGTAGTGGTGGTGTAGTGGTGTAGAGGGTGGTGGTGATGTGAGGGCAGTAGTAGTAGTAGTAGTAGTAGTAGTAGTAGTAGTGGTGGTGATGATGGTGGAGTGGTAATGGTAATAACGGTATCATGGTGGTGGTTGTGGTAGTCGTAGTCGTGTTGTGATGGTGGTGGTGGTGGTGGTGGTAGTTGTGGTAATATAACTTACTGTAGTAGTGGTGACGGTGTGGTAATAGTGGTTATGGTAGTAGTGCTAGTGTTGTTAGCTATCAGAGTGGTGACTGGAGGCGTCGGGAAGGAGTGGTGGATGCAGGGACGAGAGAAAGTGAGAGAAGGAAGAGGTAGAAGAGTAGAGGAAAGGGGAGAGGTAGGAGGAATAAAGGATAGCGAAAGGATAGGGGGTAAAGAAGAGGAGAAGGTTAGTAGGGGAGAGAAAGGGGGAAGAATTGAGGAAAGAGGAGGTAAGGGAAAGAGTGAAGGAGAGGCGAGGGGTAGGAGGTAGAGGAAGGGAAAGGGGAGAGGGTGGGGAGGGGGGGGGCGGCCATCATGCTCTTAATTGGTGAAGGATTCTGAGGCACAAACCTGATTATGCTCATTAACCCCTCCCTTACCCCCTACCCCTTAACCCCCTTACCCCCTTTACCCCCTTCCCCCTTTCTTCCTAGCTCTCCCCTTTATTCCCTTGTCCCCTCATTCCCTTCCTAACCTATTCCCCTCTCCTCTTCTACTCTCCACCCCTCATACTTTCCTCCTATTTTATTCCCCAATTCTTCTTCCATCTCCTTCCCTCATTCCCCCTCCCTCTTCTCTCTCTTCCTCTGTCTCTCTCTTTCTCTCTCCTTAATCTTTTTCTCTCTCCTCACTTTCCTACTCTTCTTCTGTCTCTCTTTCCTTCTTCCTCTCCTTCCTTCTCTCAATCTCTTTGTCTCTCCATCCTTCTCTCTCATTCTCTCTCTCCTTCCCTCCCATATGAGTTAAACACTTCCTTTCACGCCTTGCAATTTCCTCTTCCATGCCACTTTCTGTTCCATGTATCTTTCTGTCTTTTACCTTTCCACTCTTCTCCTTCCCACCAGAACTTCTTTTTACCATTTTTCGTGTCTTAATCCCATCCCATTTCCCATCCCATCGATTTCCTCTTCCTAAATCCACCTCCCCTTCCCATTCATCTCCTCCTTTTCCACCTCCTCCTTCTCCTCCCCACTCATTTACCTACCCTTTCTTGTATACATTCCTTCTCCCTTCCACTTTCCCTTCCCACCATCGCCGGTTCCCTTCCCACCATCGCCGGTCAACCCTATCACCAGTTTGTTTTCTCCTTCCTCTCCCATTTACTTCCTTTTCGTTTCCTATCCTTCTTCCTCCATCCTTCTATACCTCCCCATTCACCTCCTTCCTCCATTCCTACCACCCCCTCTCTCTCTCTCTCTCAACGCCTTCCTCATCCACTATCATCGCCTCTCTCCTCCACACTCTTCTCACTCACTCCCATCACCCCTCCCATCCTCCTCCCATTCCCATCACCTCCCTTTCCCACCCCAGCCTCATCGATCTCTATTCCTCACCTTCATCCACCTTCCTCTCCCATCCCACGATCCATCTCTCTCCCTTTCAATTTGTTATCTACTTCTATTCATTCATCCACTTTCCCTCCCACTTCCATACATCTCCTCCTCCTATCCTCATGTACCTGTCCCTCCTATCTCATCTTTCCATCTGTTTATTCCCTTCCAGCTTCCACCTATTTTCCTCTCCCTCATCTCTTTTCCCTACTAATCTATATACCTCCTCCCGTTCCATTTCCCTTTCCATTTCCCATGTACTTCCCCTTTCACTGCTTCTTTTTTCTCTTCTCCCATCTCCGCTTCATCACTTCTCTCCTCTCACCATCTACGCATCCCTCCCGTCTATACTTCTTCCCACCCCATCTCTTCTAATTCCTTCCTCTTCCCCTTCTTCCATCTCTCCTAATCTCAACATCACCCTCACTTCTCCACCTCCACCCCTACCATCCTCTCCTCTACTCCTTCCTCCCTCCTCCACCCCCTCCCTCCTCCCTCCTCAACCTCCCTTCTCTCTATCCACCCCTACCATCCTCTCTCTAGTCCCTTCCTCCTCCTCACCTCCCTTCCCTCCCTTCTCATTCTCTACCTCCTCCTCCACCTCCTCCTCCCTCCTCTCCCATCCTCCACTCACCCTTCCCCCCACCTCTCCCCTTCCTGTTAATTACGGTGGCCTCACGTCAGTAGTTTTTAGGAATAAGGAATGTGGACTTCATATTCAAGTGGGCATTTAGGGTGTAAAAATACCGTGACTGGGGTTAAAGGAGATTTGCATGTGTAATGTGTGCCCGTTACCTCATGTTCACTCCCTCCCATTATTATTGGCTGGCTTTAGGGGCCAATTCCGCTGGAGTTTTGGAGGAGGATTTTGTCGTATGAGTTTAGGGCGAATTTCATCGGAAGTTTGGAGGGAGGGGGGGATTTTGTCGAGGGTTTAGGAGGGAGGGAGGTGGGAAGGAGGTAGGTGGGGGTTTTGTTGTAGGTTTAGGAGGGAGGGAGGGAAGGAGGTAGGTGGGGGTTTGTTGGTAGGTTTAGAGGAGGGAGGTAAGGAGGTAGGTGGGGGTTTTGTTGTAGGTTTAGGAGGGAGGGAGGTAAAGGAGGTAGGTGGGGGTTTGTTGTGGTTTAAGAGGGAGGATGGAGGGGAGGGAGGTAGGAAAGGAAGTGAATTTAGTCATAGGTTCAGGACGGAGGAGGAGTGAGGAAGGAAGGGAAAGGGGGATTCAGATCTATCTATTGAAGATTTGGTTGGATTACATTGTGGTTAAAATACACATCACGTATCAGTGTCTTGCCAACCATCAACCATAAATTAACTCCTAAAAACATGTACAGTTACGGATGAAACTCCCTTAACACTTGACAATATCTGGCATCTACTTCTGGGTCACATGATTGGTTTATATCTAATGACGTTGTTTTCATCACTTAAATTCCAATCACTTTCACCTAATGATCCTTAAGTCATTACATACCAATTACTACTAAATGTCCAGGAATTTGTCCGCAACTGTACAATAAATTCACATGGATTGATAAGCTTTATATCTCCCTAACCCAAGTATAAATAGCTGAATATTTGTACATTATTTTAAGGATCACCTCACAGATCCAGAACTGACATGAAGTGAGTGAACTGACATGAAGTGAGTGAACTGACATGAAGTGAGTGAACTGACATGAAGTGAGTGAACTGACATGAAGTGAGTGAACTGACATGAAGTGAGTGAACTGACATGAAGTGAGTGAACTGACATGAAGTGAGTGAACTGACATGAAGTGAGTGAACTGACATGAAGTGAGTGAACTGACATGACGGAGTGAACTGACATGAAGTGAGGAACTGACATGAAGTGAGTGAACTGACATGAAGTGAGTGAACTGACATGAACTGAGGAACTGACATGGTATGAGTGAACTGACATGAAGTGAATGAACTGACATGAACTGGAGTGAACTGACATGAACTGAGTGAACTGACATGAACTGGAGGAACTGACATGACGAGTGAGTTTAGTCTTAGGGTTCACTATGATTGTGTTCTTAGATCGAGAAACAGTATCATGTTGTCTTTGCCCTTTAAACAGGGGAGGTGGTGGCCTGGATGACTGTCACATGGCCAAGTGCGGGCTAATCCACTCACACATAACCTGATATCTCCAGGTCTGAGGAGGAGGAGGGGGTGGGTGGTGTTGGGGGGAGAGGAGGAATAGGAGGTGGGGAGAGAGGAGGGGGATGAATGGATGCGGAGGAGAGAGGGAGATGGGAGGGAGGAATTTGGAGGAGGTAGGGTGAGACAGGGAAAGTAAGGAGGGAGGGGAAAGAAGGCGGAGGATAGTGGTGGAAAAGAGATGATGGGAGGGGGAGGAGGAAAGGAAGGAGAAGCTAGTGTGGGAAGAGAGGAGGAAAGGGGAAATGGAAAGATAAGGAAGAGAAGGAGAGGAGAAGAGGTGGAGAGAGAGGGGGAAAGGAGGACTTACACTCATACAGAAGGAAGGAAAATAAAGGTGCCTTTTAGGGTTCAATCAGTGTGGAGTTTGGTCTGACGGAAACTGTGGTGTGAGGAGGTGTGGTGTGAGGGAGGTGTGGTGTGAGGGAGGTGTGGTGTGGGGGGAGGTGTGGTATGAGGGAGTGTGGTGTGGGGGGAGGTGTGGTGTGGGGAGAGGTGTGGTGTGAGGGGGAGGTGTGGTGTGGGGGGAGGTGTGGTGTGAGGTGTGGTGGAGGAGGTGTGTGGTGGGGAGGTGTGGTGTGGGGGTGGTGTGGTGTGGGGGTGTGGTGTGGGGGAGGTGTGGTGTGGGGGTGTGGTGTGGGGGGGTGTGGTGTGGGGGAGGTGTGGTGTGGGGAGGTGTGGGTGTGGGGGAGGGGGGACATGTGGTGTGGGGGGAGTTGTGGTGTGAGATGATGGTGTGGTGAGGGGGATGTGAGGTGAGGTATGGTGTGAGGGGAGGTATGGTGTGGGGAGGTGGTGATGTGAAGGGGAGGTGTGATGTGAAGGGGAGGTATGGTGTGAGGAGGTTATGGTGTGAGGGAGGTGGTGTGAGGGGAGGTGTGGTGTGAGGGAGGTATGGTGTAGGGAGTTGTGGTGTGAGGGGAGATGATGGTGTGGGGGGAGGTGTGAGGTGAGGGGGGATGGTGTGAGGGAGGTGTGGTGTGGGGGGGGGTGTGAGGTGGAGGTGTGGTGTGGGGAGGTGTGAGGTGGAGGTGTGGTGTGAGGGGAGGTGTGGTGGGTGTGTGGTGTGAGGGGAGGGTGGAGGTGTGTTGGAGTGGTGTGAGGAGGTGTGAGGTGGAGGTGTGGTGTGAGGGAGGTGTGGTGGAGGTGTGGTGTGAGGGGTGGAGGTGTGGGTGTGGGGGGGAGGTGTGAGGGGGTGTGATGTGGGGAGGTGTGATGTGGGGTATGAGGTGGAGGTGGTGTGGGGAGGTGTGGGTGAGGAGAAAGAGTGTGGAGGCAGAAAGGTAAGTAAAGGAGAATTGAGGGAGAGAAAGTGGGGAGGTAGGGTTGCCTCACTAGGGGTCGGGTCAGGGGGGGAGGAGTGGAGGTGTTTACTCTCAGGGTGGTGGGAGAGTGGGGGTTGGTGTGTATCTGAAGGAGACGTAGAGAGTAGAGAGAGAGGACAAAGAAGAATGGTGAAGAAAGTGTGAAAAGGAGGAAGAAGAGGAAATAATATAGAAAGAATTAAATGAAGTAAACAAAGGTGTGTGTGTGTGTGTGTGTGTGTGTGTGAAGAAGAGGCTGATGAAAGAGAGATGAATAATAGACCTATAATAATAATTATATTATCGTACACTCACGTCTTATATTCTTTGTTTCTCTCTTATTTCTCCTTTATTACATCTTCCCCTTTCAAGTCTCATGTATTCCTTTCTTTCACAGCCTCCTTCACAGTGTTCTGTTTTCTCCCTCTCATCCCTCTCCATCGACAGCTCCTTACTTCCCTCACCATCCACAACCTCCCTCTTCCTCGACAGCTTCTCACCTCTCCTTTCTCACAGTTCTCTCCCTTCCCTTACTCCTCCTCACCTATCCATCTCTCTCCCTCATTCTTCGTCCTCGATAGCTCTCTCACCTCTATCTCTCACCTCACCCTTCTCACCTCCATCGATAACCCCTTTGATTTTTGCCTCCCCCTCTACCCCCCACGTTACCTCACGTCCCTCCCCCCAGCTCTTTCATCTACTTCTCTAACCCTCCACCTCCTTTTATCTCCCTTCTCTCACCCCCAACCCTTTCATGTCCCTCTCCCAGCCCTCTCATGTCCTCCTTTCCAGCCCCTCACTTGTCTTCCTCTCCTAGCCTCTCAGTTCTACCTACCTCCTGCCTACGTCCCTCCCTTAACCCTCTCACTTCCCTTTGCACCCCTTCTCCTCTTTCGCCGTTTCCCCTTCCTTCAGTCCTTTCCTTCCCCTCTGCACCCCCTCACCTCTGTCTCCCTCTCCTAGCCCCTCAAGTCTCCCTCCCTACCCCCGCCCCCTCAGTCCTCTTACCTTCCCTCTCCCAGCCTCTCAGCCGCTGCGGTGGAGGAGATAGTTCACGTCTGCCACTGTGAGGTCCGCCGACGTGTTTTTTGAGGGTGGACCCAGGGATCGATCTCGCCTTCTTCAGGAGCCGCCATCCACCACCTGTTGGTAATATTGATTCTTGCTCGAGTGTACTGCAAACACTCACGCATAGAGGGAGAGGAGGAGGTGAAGGGGGGTAAGAGGAGTGGGGAAGGCAAGGTAGAGTTGAAGGAGGCAAGGAGGCGTCATGGAGGCAAGGTAGAGTTGAAGGAGAAAGAGGAAGGGAGGGAGTTAGAGTTGAAGGATGAAGAGAGGGGAGTGGAGGAGGTAAAAGAGAAACGCGAGGGAAAGGACTAGAGGTCGAGGAGGAAGAAGGAAAGAGAAGGGAAGGTTAAGGTGGAGTGATGAAGGAGGGGGCTGAAGGAGAAATGGGTAATTAGAGAAATTAAAGAGTAACATAATAATCGGACATTAGTGCTAGTTTCTTATACCCGTGACTCACCTGTTAGATATAATACTACCACCTTATGAATGACCCCACACCTCCTACAGCAGAGCCTCAACACATACCACTACACACTGTCACCACCACACATCTTCACCACCATTACACACCATCACCACCAACATCACCGCCATTACACACCAACACCGCCAATCACCATTATCAATCTACCATCACACACCATCGCCACCATCGAACATTACCATCACCATAATGACCTACACACACACACCATAACTATCACCACCATCGCCACACACCACCACCACCACACCCTAGCTGGCCACACACCACCACCACCACCACCTAGCCGGCCACACACCACCACCACACCCTATTATTACACACCACCACCACACCCTATTTTATTACACACCACCACCACCACACCCTAATGACACACACCACCACCACACCCTAATGGCCACACACACCATAACTATCACCACCATCGCCACACACCACCACCACCACACCCTAGCTGGCCACACACCACCACCACCACACCCTAGCCGGCCACACACCACCCACCACACCCCTAGCCCCAGCCACACACCACCACCACCACACCCTAATAAACCCACACACCACCACCACACCTTCGCCAGCCACACACCACCCCACCACCCTAGCCAGCCACACACCACCACACACCCCTATTTATTTTACACCACCACCACCACACCCTAATGACCACACACCACCACCACACCTTCGCCGACACACACCACCACCACACCTAGCCGGCCACACACCACCACCACACCCTAGCTGTACACACACCACCACCACACCTAGCCGGCCACACACTGCAGCCAGCCATAAGACCAACAATACCAAAACTTATATGGATAAGAGTCCTTTTAGCCACGTTGCAAACAAGTTGGTTCTTATCTGGGAGGTAAATGGCCCTGGAAGATATTGTGTGTGTGTGTGTGTGTGTGTGGCTGTGTGTGTGTGTGTGTGTGTGTGTGTGTGTGTGTGTGTGTAATGTTGTGTGTGTGTGTGTGTGTGTGTGTGTGTGTGTGTGTGTGTGTGTGTGTGTGTGTGTGTGTGTGTGTGTGTGTGTGTGTGTGTGTGTGTGTGTGTGTGTGTGTGTGTGTGTGTCATGTGTGTGTGTGTGTGTGTGTGTGTGTGTGTGTGTGTAGGGTCTTCCTGTGTCACTCGTTCACTGCTACGATACTAAATGACTCCCTTGCCCTCCCCTACCGACCTCCGCCATCACACTCCCTTCATATTTTCAGAAAGAGACGCGATATTTTTATTTATTTTTAATCTAACTTCAAATGTATTTATCTATCACCATTCCAAGAGGTTATAAGTGAGATTAGGATTAAGTACAGGTATTTGAGAGAGAGAGAGAGAGAGAGCTGTATACCGGAGACGTCTCACTAGGGGATCAAAACATTAGTTCCCTCCTGGAGACTGTAGGAGACGGGTGGTAGTGGAGGGGTCAGCCACGACTTAATGGCTACTTACTTCCGATTTATGCCTTAAGAGCATCATTTATACAACTGTAAACACACAAGGGTGTGGCGGAGAGTGGAGTAGGTAGGGAGAGAGGGAGGGACGGAGGGAGAGAGGTAGGTAGGGTGGGAAGTACTTAGATGACGAGGAACACACACACACACACACACACACACACACACACACACACACACACACACACACACACACACACACACCACTGTACTCCCGCTGTGGTCTGTGTTTTAATTTTTACGTCATCACATATTTCCGTAACTGAGGGCCGTAGTTCGACTCCTAAGCAAAGACTTCCTTACCTGACTTATTTCATTTATTTGTAGTTTTGTTTCACTTTTTCTCATTTATTTGTAATTTATGTTTTATCTCTTCCCTTCTACGTCTTCTCTTTTTTCTTCTCTTCTATACCCATCTACATTACATGTCTTTCTTTCATTATATTTTATCTTTATTTCTCTTTGTCTTTGCCTTCTTCATTCAGTTTTGTCCTTTCTCCCACTTTATCACATCAATCCCTCTTATCCTTCCTCTATCTAGTCATATTTACCTATTCCCTCATTTCCCCATTTCATTCTCTTTCTCTTATTATTTTTATCTTTTGTCTATGTTCTTTGTTTATCTCATCGCTTTTATTTATTTTTTAATTGAATTTCTACCAATAAATAAGCTTTCGTTTCTATTAATTTTCCCTATTGTTATCCGGATCATTTATTTCATAGCCACAATTACTTTATTTTTGTTATTATCTTCCATCCACCCATTTATCCAAGTTTATTTCCATCCCATTTACTTTAATCTCACTTAATTATCCCATTTCTCCCTCTTTCCCAACTTACAGTACTGCAGGTCAGGATAGTACAGTACTGCAGGTTAGGATAGTACAGTACTGCAGGTTAGGATAGTACAGTACTGCAGGAACAGGATAGTACAGTACTGCAGGTTAGGATAGTACAGTACTGCAGGTTAGGATAGTACAGTACTGCAGGAACAGGATAGTGCAGTACTGCAGGTTAGGATAGTACAGTACTGCAGGTTAGGATAGTACAGTACTGCAGGAACAGGATAGTACAGTACTGCAGGTTAGGATAGTACAGTACTGCAGGTTAGGATAGTGCAGTACTGCAGGTTAGGATAGTACAGTACTGCAGGTTAGGATAGTACAGTACTGCAGGTTAGGATAGTACAGTACTGCAGGTTAGGATAGTACACTACTGCAGGTCAGGATAGTATCAGTCTCAGTACCTTCTCTACCCTTACCTGGTCAGCCCTTCGTCAGGTTTTTGTGCCCAGGAAGTACAAGGGGTAATAAATGTAGTCCAGAACTTGGGTCATTCTGGGCCATCGCTTACGACCTGCAAGTTTGTGATGGTGTGTAGCGGCGGTGAGGCGGTTATTGTCCAACTTTTGTGTAGGGGAGGAGGAGGAGGGAGAGAAGGAATAGGAGGGGAAGGAGAAGGGAGAGAAGGAGAGGAGGAACAGGAGGAGAAGGGAGAGAAAGATGAGGAGGTGAGAGAATGTTCATTAATGTCTAATGTTGATAGTATGAATCGTGCAAACATTCTAATCTAATTCTAATCTAATTTCAATCTAAATCTAATCTAAGTCTACTCTAAATCGTTACTGTTGATAATAGAGAATCGTTCAAACATTCTAGTTCCTAATCATTATTGACTGGAGTTTAGAGACTATCTTTTGTACTTTTGGTTAATATTATTTGTTTTTGTTCATGGTCGGTGATATATATCTATCTATCTATCTATCTATCTATCTATCTATCTATCTATCTCTGTCTGTCTGTCTGTCTGTCTGTCTAAAAATTACACGTGTATTACCTGAGTCCAAGAAACTACAGGTGTGTTTGATACAATCGTGAGCCCAGACGTAACAACGTACACACACACACACACACACACACACACACACACACACACACACATCGGGAACTTTCACACTCTTCTGAACACACCAGGAGTTCTCTCACACTCGTCTGAACGCATCAGGAGTTCTCTCACACTCATGAACGCACCAGAAGTTCTTTCACACTCGTCTGAACACACCAGGAGTTCTCACACACTCGTCTGAACTCACCAGGAGTTCTCACACACTCGTCTGAACGCACCAGGAGTTCTCACACACTCGTCTGAACGCACCAGAAGTTCTCTCACACTCCCCTGAACGCACTAGAGTTCTCACACACTCGTCTGAACAGGGCCACAATTAGGTGCGTTCAGTCAGATCTTGAGAATATCGATTGTGTCTCGGGATTTCCCCTCTTTATGTTGACACGTTCCCTGTGTGTGTGTGTGTGTGTGTGTGTGTGTGGTGTGTCCCTTAGGTCAATGTAAAATCATTCTCTCTCGCGCTGTCTGTCTGTCTGTCTTTCTGTCTGTCTGTCTGTTTGTCTGTCTTTTGTCTACCTGTCTGTCTGTCACCTGTCTGTCTTTCTGTCAGTCTATCTGCCTGTCTGTCTGTCTGTCTGTCTCTGTCTTTCTGTCTACCTGTCTGTCTGTCTGCCTGTCTGCCCTGTCTGTCTGTCTGTCTTTCTGTCTGTCTGTCTTTCTGTCTACCTGTCTGTTTGTCTGTCTTTCTGTCTACCTGTCTGTCTGTCTCTTTCGTTTACCTGTTCTGCCCTGTCTGTCTGTCTGTCTTTCTGTCTACCTGTCTGTCTTTCTGTCTATCTGTCTGTCTGTCTGTCTGTCTATCTCACCTGTCTGTCTGTCTACCCGACCTGTCTGCTTATCTGTCTGTCTGTCTTTTTGTCTGTCTGTCTGTCTATCTGCCTGTCTGTCTGTCTTTCTGTCTGTCTGTCTACCTGTCTGTCTATCTGTCTGTCTATCTGCCTGTCTGCCTGTCTATCTTTCTGTCTGTCTGTCTGTCTGTCTACCTGTCTGTCTGTCTACCTGTCTGTCTGTCTGTCTAATAACCCACATCTCTAAGTCTGTGTAGCCCTTTTAAACATATCCCTCTCATTGTAGGTAGTTTGTGTGTGTTAACGAGGCAGTATCATCAGTGTCAATGTGTTGTGTGTTTATGTTTGCCGTTTATCTACTTCTGGAGGTGTATGACTCGGTGTCTGTCTGTTTGTTTATCTCTGTTATGTACGGGCTGTGTAACCGTAACCAACTGCATCTTGTTAATGACTGTCAGTGTGTAAATGATGTTTGTTTTTCGCTTGTCTGTGTTTTTCTGTGTGTTTTTCTCTTTGTGTTTTTCTGTGTGTGTGTGTGTGTGTGTGTGTGTGTGTGTGTGTGTGTGTGTGTGTGGAGATTTACGCTAAGTGGCTACTATGTGTTGCCTTCTTTGTTTTGTCTTGACGTCTCATTATTTTTATATATTTTTTTTGGTCCTTGCATGGGTCTCTCTCTCCCTATCCATCTCCTTTCCCTTCTTTCAAACCCCCTACCCTCCCAACTCTCTTCCTCCCCATCTACCATTCATCTTTCTCCCCCTCACCTCATCCTCCTTCTCATCCACCCCTTCTATCTCTCCCTCCTCATCTATACCTCACTTTCCCTTCTCTCATCCTCCTCCTCCTCCTCCTCCTTTCCATCCCTCCCCATTCCCCTCTCTTCATCCTCCTTCCCAGTCACCCCTCTATCTCTGCCTCCCCATCTATCCCCTCTCCTCCCCCTCCCCTCAGCTAACCATTACTTAGGTCAACATCACATTATCTCGGCGCCTTGCATGTCTATACAGAGTTAGCCCAGTATACAAACCCTCTACATACATCTACAACCACACGACACAGGGCATACACGGCACTGCCTTCCTCCTGTATACACACACACACATACACACAAGGGCGGGAGGGGAGGGGGGCGGCTGGTTCAGTGTATTCATTCTGCATTCGTGACTATATTTTTTCTTGTTTGGTTTTTGCGTCAGTGGAAACGATGGTGTAAAATGCGGCTGATGGTTGTGTGTGTGTGTGTGTGTGTGTGTGTGTGTGTGTGTGTGTGTGTGATGGGGGGAGGGGGGGCTGAGGCATTGATAAACATAAAACTGAAATATGACCTGAGCTGTTTTTCTTTTTCAGATAAAGAATAATATCTTGGAAATTTTCACGTGGGCTGTTTACCATATCAAGGGGCTATTTTGGTTTTGTTGTTTTAATTGATATGGTTAAAAAATATCTCTTGACGTGGGTTAAACTTTTTAAATTTACTGATCTAGATCACAAGTTACCTGGGCTAAACAAAATCAAGTTGACGAGGCTAAAAAAAAAAATAACACTGCATAAAGATTATTTTCCATCTTCATTAAATCGATAATTTATATAAAGAAAAACACGGAACAACTCAGCCTCGTTTACAGCCGTGTTGATGAGATAGATTTAATTATAAGGTGTAGAGTTGTCTTTACCGGGGCGACGACTTTCTGCCATTTTTCACTTGTTTATCACCTGTGCAAAAATATCGTTTGTCGAGGGAGATTTGGGTGAGTTTGGAGACGAATCACCCGTCATCCCTCCTAGTCGTATATTGTCGAGGCTTGTGTGGGCGTGAGGGAGGTGTAGTGAGGATGGGGGTGTGGGTGAAATGGGGTGATGGATCGGGGGAGTTGTGGTGGATGATGTGTGTGTGTGTGTGTGTGTGTGTGTGTGTGTGTGTGTGTGTGTGTGTGTGTGTGTGTGTGTGTGTGTGTGTGTGTGGTGTGTGTGTGTGTGTGTGTGTGTGTGTGTGTGTGTGTGTGTGTGTGTGTGTGTGTGTGTGTGTAGTGCGTGTTCGCCTATATGTGTGTGCGTGTACATTATGATGTTCTAACGTGTGTGTACATACATATATATCTATCTCACACATAAGTTGCATGTCTATGACGATTGTAGAAACTTCAAATTTTCTCCAAACGTCACTTATTACCAAGGTAAAGACAGCGTGTAATTTGGGTATTTATGTTCTTGAAGAAAAGTTTATATTTTAGTATAATTGGTGTTGAGAGATTAATGAGGTCCGCTCCGTCAGGTGAGGCAGGTAGACTGTGATTAACTACACCTGTGCTCACGGCTCACCTCTGACTGTGACCTTGACCTGGGGAACTGCGACCTTACGAGTGTGAGGGTCAATACACTTGGCGTCCTTATTCCTCCATATATCCCCGGGTCTCTTAACCTCCCCTATCTACTCTGTAACTTGTGAACAGTTAAAGGTCACTTAACTAAACTTCATACAAATACACGTATGTTTCTTAGCCGGAATACAGTAGGTGTCGTTTATAACAACCTTGATCTTCCCTCAGAGTTCAAGGTCATAGTTAGAGGTCACCTGGATAATGAAAGTGTTTTTGTTAATAATAATAATAATAATAATAATAATAATAATAATAATAATAATAATAATAAACATCCTAAGTGTGAAAAGAGGAGGAAACACAGGGTGAACACTCAACTAGGATCTCATGATTATAACAGTGGTTGGAAAATGCATGGTTTTGTAGTCCTGATGCAGCTGTGGTGTAAGACTGCTGCACGTGGAGGAGGATCACTTCCAAGATGACTGGTGGCGTTAATGAGGACAATACAATAGAGTAACCATCGTCTTAGGGCAGATCTGTTCCAAACTGATATTTAGAGACACGGTGATTAGTGCTGAGAGGGCCATTATACTGAGTGCCCCTTGAGTGATACATACATACATACATACATACATACATACATACATACTTACCCTCACCTGACACTAACACGTCCAGGTACTACATCACGCCAAGCCCACACACACACAAAAATAAACAGTTTGTGTTATTTTGATGAATAGATAGAGAGAAAAGATAATGTTGTGTTGTTTCTGTCCGAACATTGAGATAAGGTGACGTGTGTAGGTCAGGTTTTACAGGTTAATTAGACCCCAAGTCCTAATAAGCTCCGAAACCAAACCTAATCTCATCAATTATGGTTGGGCCCATTAGGACGAGGTTTGAATCGTTATGGTTAAGTTAACTGATAGTCCTACACTCAGTATATAAAGTTTACTGTCTGTTTGTGTTTCTGTTCTATGTACGGCTACAGTAGAGAAGAAATGGAGCTGAAATCTATATTGAGATGCACTACACCCCAGAAGTGTTACTACATGGTCGGCCCTTTCCCCCTCAAGGCACAACCCCCTCATTAAAAACACATTAACTTTTTATGTTGTTATGCTATACACGCCCATGGTTTATAGTATAGAGGTGAAATTTAGTATGTTTTTATAAATAGCCCAGAGAATACTCACAAATGTCTAAATGGGGGAGTTGTGGTTCCACCCATTCTGGTTCATTTTACTTCTTCAAAACCAACCTTGGCAACATCGGGTAGTTTTATTTTGATTTTTCACTTGAGGACTGGCGATAATTATTGGTAAGTTTCTGTGTCTCCAAAACTGGCGATATTTAGAGGTCAGTATCATAACTGTCGACGCTAATAATGTTAACAGATCATTTCCTAAATCCCCAATACTGGCGATATTTTAAGGTCAGTCCCTAAACTCTACGCTGGATTAAAGAAACGTTTAACACTAACCATACTTACATTTCGGTCCACAAACCCTGGCGATATTTATAGGTAAGTCCCTTAAATCCCTAACACTGGCATTATTAAAATATAAAACCTGTAAGGCCTAACACTGGCGATATTTATAGGCCAGTCTCATTCTCAGCACCGCGATATTTAGGCCAGTCTCCACCAGCACTGGCGATATTTATAGGCCAGTCTCTTCTGTAGCGATATTTATAGGCCAGTCTCCACTTCTAACACTGGCGATATTTATAGGCCAGTCTCCTTTACCAACACTGGCGATATTTATAGGCCAGTCTCCACTACCAGCACTGGCGATATTTATAGGCCAGTCTCCACTTTACAGCATGGCGATATTTATAGGCCAGTCTCCACTTCCAACACTGGCGATATTTATAGGCCAGTCTCCACTTTACCAACACTGGCGATATTTATAGGTCAGTCTCCACTTTACCAACACTGGCGATATTTATAGGCCAGTCTCCACTTTACCAACACTGGCGATATTTATAGGCCAGTCTCCACTTTACCAACACTGGCGATATTTATAGGCCAGTCTCCACTACTTCAACACTGGCGATATTTATGGGTTAGTCTCTTAATACTGGTGAAAACCCATGAGCTCTAAATCTGGCGGTATATATAGACCAGCCTCTTAATTACCCCACACTGGCGATATTTATAGGCCAGTCTCTTAATACCAATACTGGCATTATTAAGATATAAACCCCAGCAAGATCTAACATTAGCGATATTTATAGAGCGTTCTCTTAATTACTACCCTGGCGATATTTAAAGGTCAGACCCATCACTTGGCCCGCGCACCACCTAGCAGAAACACAACACGATTTATATACCAGGCGGCGGCAGTAATGAAAATAGCATCATAGACTATTAGAAGAAAAAATGGTTGTTATTAAGTAGCAACTATTATCCAAAATAGCTTCGTTAAAAAACATAACAGGCTATTGAGAACAGTCGCTTTGTTTGTGTGTTAGTGATAAAGCCTGGGAGAGTTTTTCTTTGTATATGTGTAAGAGAGAGAGAGAGAGAGAGAGAGAGAGAGAGATTGTGTGTGTGTGTGTGTCGACCTTATGGTAATCCACTCACAAGTCATCTACTTTTTAAGGTATAGCTTAACTCTTAATCTACACTACGACCATCTACTCAGAGACGTAGTATATTTTAACCGTGATATACACCTAATTAACGCCAGCTATAAGAGATAATCTACTCCCAGTCATTTACTCTAAGGGGATTAAGTCACTCATCTACTCTATCTCAACCATGGTAATAAAATCTAACCCAAAACCATCTACTGTAGAGAAGTAGATGGAACCACTAAGACGCAGTACGGTATATTGATCCTGTGGTAATCTACTCAGAGCCGTCTACTCTCAGTATGTGCTTCCCCCACCAGTAAAGATAATCTACTCTAGGCCATCTACCCACCTCAAGGAAACAGCTGGGTTTAGGCGGCACTCGGCATCTACCACCACCGTAATCTACCAGAGGGGGTATTGATAGTTGCCTTCCTCAGCCACTCACCTAGACAAATCTGACGTAGGCAAAAGCGACGCTGCCCATTAATACTGTGTGTATGTAGGGGGGTAGGGGGTGGGTTAGTAGTGAGCGTGTCCGTAAGGGGGTGCATTTGTGTGTGGTGTGGAGAGTGAGGGATGCTGTGTGTGTGTGTGTGTGTGTGTGTTTTGGTGAATGAAAGGTTGTATGTATTTGTAAATACTTGTATCTTTTCATATGTATGTATGTATGTATGTATACTTACTGTACTCTTTTTGTATATGGTAAAGAGATTTCTGTATGATTGTGTAGTAAAGTGGCATCAGTGTATAACTTAGGTAGTGTAAGAAGTCTGTCTCAAGTTGCTGTAATCTGTCTGTCTGTCTCCTAATTGTTCCTGTATTCTTATTTTTTTCCCTTTCTCGGTTTTTCTTGTTCGTTCTCTTTTTCCACTGGTTACCTTCTCTTTAAACTATTTTTTCTCTTTTCCTCTTCTCTTTGCCTTCATTTCTGCCTTTCTTACCGTATTCATGTCCTCCCTCTCTCTCTCTGCCTCTGATAATTAAATCCAAGTCATCCCTCCATTATTATAATCACCATCGTAACAAGCGTAACCAGGTTGTGGAGGTTGGCTACCATAGAGGTCCCTTAATAGGCTTTGTATCTACTCAGTTATAATGCTCAGTGTTTGTGGATATTAGCCTCACCCCTCCCTCCTCTCCTACCCCTCTCTCTCCCTATCTCCTTCCTTATTTGCCCTTCCTCCCCTGTCCCTCTTCCTTCCCCCTTTCTTTCTCTCCATTGTCTCCTTAATTCTTTCCCCTTCACTGTCTCCTCTCCTTCCTTCTTCTCTTATACTCATCCCCCTCCCTTCTCTTCTCCACCCGCATCTCCCTACCCCAGTTCATAGGGACCAGTGGATATCCTATACTGCCAGGGGTATACCGTATAAGTGTATTCAATGGATATCCTGCGGTATATAAGGTTCTGTATATCACGTTATCAGGTCTTATATATCATGTTAGCTGAGTTTAGTGTTTGGGTGATGGCAAAGAAAACGGAATGAGCCTACTATATATTTTTGTTTTTCATTCACAAAGGTTTATAATAAGTTTTCTTAGTTGATTTGAAGTCTTTGAGTACGATGCAGAACCTCCGAGTACAATGAATTTTAGTCTATTAAGATTGATACCTTTTAGCAACTTGAGTACAATGATAACCAACCGAGTACAGTAATGATCATTGTATTTACTAGGTTAACGTATCATTATACTCAAAGGGTTAAAGGCATCGTATATAAAAGATTAACTTATCGTACTCAAAGGGTTAACTCGTCGTACTCATAAGGGTTAACTCATCGAACTCAAAGGGTTAACTCATCCCATTCAAAGGGTTAACTCAACTTATTCAAAGGGTTAACTCATCGTACTCAAAGGGTTAAATCATCGTATATACTCAAAGGGTTAAATCCTCGTAATTGACTTATTATCACCAACATATGACCACCTTGCCCTCTATATAAGTGGTGTACCTTTATATCAACAGGTAAGACCCCTTCCTATACCATGATCTCAACCTGTAAAGTGACGGGCTGTGGTGGGAGGTACAGCTGTAAACGGCGAAGGTATAGTGCTGGTGGTAATGACAGGGCGACCCTAAAATTTATTGGCATGATGGCTGTTATTTTTTGTATGTATATAGATTGTACATGAGAGAGAGAGAGAGAGAGAGAGAGAGAGAGAGAGAGAGTATACTATGAGGAGGAGATCGCCGACAGCTGAACAGTCTGACTGATAGCATAAAATTTCCGCCGTCAGAAGTTGTCCTGAGTCCAGTGTGTGTGAGTGAGAGCCGAGACGCGAGGAATACCTCACAATATGCACGAAATTCATAATGATGACGTTATCTATCAAGAGTATTATTTACAAGCTGTGATCTCTTATTACGTGATGTTGTTAAGCCAAAAATGATTCCTTGTAATATATAAATAAATGACAATCGTAATTATCATGATATAAATCAGGGAGATTTTTGGCAGGTGGTGAATTCTTTCGTTATGGAAATATTCTTAAGTTACAAAATATTCTTTAATATATAGATGGAATTTGTATTTGTAATGTCACTTTTTTTAGCAAGACGTCTGTAAGGTGTAATTGTTTATGATCTGGAACATTCACTGAAAAATTTATAATTAAATGAAAAATTAATAATTCACTTGATTTTTTCTTTCTCACTACCGGAAAAATCATGAGGGAGGTTGTGTCTCACCCCTGCCAGTTTGTACATCTGTCTATCTGTATGTCTGTCCGTCCGTCCGTCAGTGGGGGCGCCAGGGAAGGAGGGAGGGTGGGAGGGTGGGTAGAGGAACCAGGAAGAAAGGGAGGAAGAATAGAGGAACCAGGGAGGGAACACAATTATACTGGTACTTTAATCTTCAGGGTCTTGGTCCATGGTACTTCCTTGTGTGACACTGAGGGTTTATTTCTTCATTAGACAATTACTGTATTTTCTATGTCAGTAACTATAACATTCAGGGCGAGACCCCTTGGTACCTCCCCTTGGACATACTGTAGTACCTCCTTGGTATTTCTTCAGGTAAACATGATGATTGTCTATGGTATTTGCTCTCATAACAACATGGTACAATTATATGGTACCATCTGTTCCCTTCATTAGTGCGTTTACAGGGTCTCGTCATGTACACATTCCACAAATCATTGAGATATTTGTTTTAATATTGTTTTACTTTGATTCCATAGTATGTTTACTATTGTGAGTTTCCTTCTGTCGAATGTAAACAAACACAGCACTGCCACACTGCACAAAACCTGACGAGCCCCTGTAAACGCACTAGTGAAGGGAACTGTACGTCGAAGTTCTTTTCGATACTAGAAACAAACGTGGTGCCTTGGTGAAGTGGGTAATACATTCTACTCACCTAGCTCATTGTACCCCAGTTCGTTATATCATGCCAGACTGGACAGCATGTGTTAGTCTGAGTCCGAATTCTCAAAGATTACGACGGAATTTTTTCACCTAAATAAGCTCGAGTAGCCGCATCTGTTTACACTAGAGTCTGTGTATAATTTCGACTCCATCTTAGGCATTAATTAGCCCTCATAGATGAAAATTCTCACATCAAGAGTTAAGAGGGATGATGAAATTGACTTACGATTATTTGAGAATTTGGTCTTTTGGTTTAGTTGGTTGTCTGGGTTAGATAGGACCAACTAATCCCGTATCTAGCCTGGGAGAGGTGGTGAGGCAGGAGGTAGAGACGGAGTGGACCAGCTGTTGGCCAGGTGGAGATATCGGGTGAAGGACAGCTCCCTGGTGGGTAATTTAGTTAAACTATGTATTGAGAGTTTGGCCACTTAACTCTGTACTGGTGGAACATCTCGTATTTTCTCTCTCTGTCTCTCTTGTTCTATTCTCTCTCCACCTGACTTTCTCTCTTCCTTTGTTCTCTATGTATAGTTGACTCTCTCTCTCTCTCTCTCTCTCTCTCTCTCTCTCTCTTTCTCTCCGTGTTTAATATCTAAATGCGGTATATATGTACATAGATGTACTCGTATATATTAGGAGTCGCCATCAATTAGTTTAGGCGCGAATTCCCCGCACTCTTAATTTGCATCCGCCTAACCTAACCTAACCTAACCTAACCTAACCTAACCTAACCTAACCTAACCTAACCTAACCCAAAAATGTGCTTGTCCGTCACGCTCTAAAATTCACAAAATTAGTAAAACTTTGGTGATAACAAACGATAATTACCTCTAATTACACCCTAATATACCTGGTTTCAGCTGTCGTGTGTGTGTGTGTGTGTGTGTGTGTGTGTGTGTGTGTGTGTGTTTATTGATTAATTAACATGTGACTGAATGTGTAGTCATTTTTTTTACCTACTTTGTTTTAGGTTATGAGAGAGAGAGAGAGAGAGAGAGAGAGAGAGAGAGAGAGAGAGAGAGAGAGAGAGAGAGAGAGAGAGAGAGAGAGAGAGGCTGTGTGTTTCCATACTAATCACTGGCACATTAAATACACAATCTCTCTGAACTGATTTCACTCGCCAAATGCAAATATTATTTTCAGTGTGAATAAAAGTGATAAATAAAAGCGACGGATCTAGTTTTATATTCAGGATTTGAAGTTCATAAAACTTTTCAAACATGCAAATCGGCCCAAAAAAAAGTAGGAACACTTTTTTTTTTAAACATGCGTTGGATAGTTTGCCCTCTCCACCACCTGCACTCCCTCTCCTCCACACACCCTCCACCACCTCCACTTCCTCTCTTCCACACACCCATTCCTCTTCCACCCTCTCTCCTCCACGGCTCCACCTCTCTCCTCCAACCCTCTTTCTCTTCCTCCACCTACCCCTTTCCCCAACCCCCTTTCCTCCATCTGTCCCTTCATCTAACCCACTAATCTTGCCAACACACACCAACTCACCACCCACTACCCATCACCCATCACCCGCCACCCATCACCCACCACCCACTGCTCACCACCCTCCACCCATTACTCTCACTCTTGGCACCACCGCCTGCATAGTGACAGTAGGCAGTGAACAGTGAAGAAGATAATTTTATCTGGTTTCTCTTAGATTCTGAAATAACTCAACAAAAACAGTTACGACTTTTTATTTTACAACCACAAACTTAATCAGTCTTAATATAACACTCACTGATCTTAATATATTCATCCTCTTGTACTGTTCGTTACTGTGACATGTTGGAGGTGAACGGCTGTCAACCCTACGAGAGAGTAAACAACATTCACTCCGGCTCTAAACACGACCAGTTCGAAGGTAGTGACTTGTATACGGTTCCTCAGGTTGGGTTTGTGTTGTTCAGTTTTCGTAAGACATGTGTACATTCTTGAAACAATGAGGTATATGTGGAACTGCAACACACACACACACACACACACACACACACACACACACACACACACACACACACTAGCTGGTCTACTCTTAGTGATCGACCATTTTCAGTCATTGAGATGGAGTAGCGGACTTGAGGAGAGGAGGGAAGGAAGGGGGGCGATCTTTGACCTCAGCGTGTGTTGCTGCCGGAGTAGTAGTGTACTGCTGAGGGTACTGGTAGAGACGGTGCTCCGCCAGGTAGTACAGGTAGTACCAGTGTATTTACTCTGCTCGTGTTCCTCGCCAGTACACGGCTGGAAGTACTCAAAAACAGTGAATTACGAGACTACTGCATTGCTGTTGACAAGTGTTGTAGCTGCGCCTGTTATGATTGAATTCCAATTTATGTTTTCTCTCTTCTTTTGCTTTCTACACAGTGACAAGTGGTCAATAAACAGATGATTGTATTTCATCAGTAAAACACACCAACACGTCCACTACCATCTAGTATTGTAACATCAGAGCTCTACAGTACTTATGAATCACAATGTTAACTCAAAATATCCATAGTCTCCATAGCCAGGTCTTCTGTTCTTGACTCATCTTTATATGTCACTCATTTCTGTTACTCTGGCTGTCAATTTAGTCGGTCTTGCTTTAAAGCCTGAGATATTTACTTACTGTATGTCTGACAAGCCACCCAGTTACCCAGAAGCCAAACTGAAAGCTCTAATACAGGAGTCTAATTGGTCGTGGGACTCTCAAATTTATCTTGTTGTTTATATCGCCCGCCCTCCCCCCTCCCCTAGTATCGATAACTACTCCACTCTCTTCCAGTATTTTATATTCTGATTTGAGTCGATGTAAAAATTATCTCCTTTCAGCGATATTACCTTCCTTAGGGGCGTCAGTATCCACAACTCATGACGACTATTCGCCTACACACCTAAACTCTACACCCAGGTTCTCAATTGTCGGTTCCTCTGACCATTGGGATATTTCCACCGGTCATCTTTTCCTCCCACGAACATAACCTGTAATCTCCCCAGAGTCACGGTGGTGGCCTTTTTGTTCCGTCACTTGGGATGGTTTGGGTAAGTTCTTTATCACCAGTGTTAGGATAGACTTCTGTTTCTCACCCAGTGTCTCTCTCATTGCTGAAGTCTCCACTGAAGTCAGTCTGGCATGCATGACTCTATGCTGGTATTATCCAAGCCATCAAGTTGTCATCTGATCAAAACTTTTAATTATTATTTCTCAGTCTGTAACTACTATAAAGGGCACCAAGTAGTTGACCTCCGCCGTATTAGCTGTTACGTGACCTGATCCATGACTAGAAGCATCTCCGCAACCTCGTGAATCATCACATCAACACCAGTGGTTCCGTCTCCTGCGATCCTGAGTGTAAAGCCGATACATTCGTCAAACTGTTTGCAGCCAACTTTTCACTTGGTGACATTGGCGAAACTTATCTCAACTATCTCGGTGCCGCCACCAACACTCCCCGTGATCACTTCACCTTTAAAAACGAACGTCAAACCCATTAATTGACACTTGACACCAACAACAAGTGGACGTGGTGGAGTTCCTTCACTAATGCCTCAAACAATATGTACCGGAACTGGTTTCTATACCGGGGTTCCTTCCGGTCTGCCACTTACTGTATCCTTCTTCTGGGAAGCACTTTTTTAATTACACGGTTCCTAAGTTACATGGATGCTATTATCGTTCCGCCTACCGTCCAATAGCTCTCACATACTAGCTCTCCAGGGTTGTAAAGAGAGCACTAACGACAAACAACTTCTTTTTCACTTAAGTCATCGTCTTGGCTCAATAATACTCAGTTTGGTTATCGAGATGTCAGGTCGCACATCAGCTATTTTCTGGCCTTCGTCACTAATCTCGAATTATTCAGTAACATCTTTGTAGTTGTTCGTGACACCAAGAAAGTCTTTACTAAGATATTGCATAAGAAGCTGTTTATGATTGGTGTTTATCCAACATAATCTCCTGGGTGATTAATGTCATGTCTGGATGTTTGTATTGATGGTGGACATAAACTCTGGTGTTCTCCAAGGTTCTCTTACCTCACCCACCCTGTTTTCCCTTTTAATAAACTGCCTTATTTCAACCACATCTAACCCCATCCACTCCATCACCTTTACCTCTATTCACCACTCCTTCCCTATCCAGTACAATGTTAGGTCCCCTCTACCCACTACCTTGTTTCAGACTGTCCACTGTTCTCGGATTCCATGTTATCTCAGGCCACAACGATCTCGTCTCTTTCCACCCAACAAAAAACAGTTTCCTCGTGTCTCCTGCAAGATTATACCAGTATTCCGTGTGTGTGTGTGTGTGTGTGTGTGTGTGTGTGTGTGTGTGTGTGTGTGTGTGTGTGTGTGTGTGTGTGTGTGTGTGTGTGTGTGTGTGTGTGTGTGTGTGGTCGTCTCCTCCAGCCCTCATCCCTCTGAATACTGTTGACTGAGGCTTTCATCTGACCTCTCATGCCACTATCACATCACTCCCATTACCAAGAACACACATTTGGAGAGGTTAGACTGTCTCTCTACAATAAGGAACTATGTCAATCCCGAAGGTAATGGTCCATGCCTTTAGTTTATGTCTCTTCAACAGCATCCTGGTCAAGGCCGCGAGAGTTAGTGTTGACAGCTCACTCAGACACTGACTCACCGGCGTGTTTATCTCTGTCCTCTCGCTGTTCCTCCCAGATTGTTCGACCCTCACAACTTGGCTTGGTCTCTGCTCCTTCCCCCCCCGTGTAACTTGTGATACTTGTACAACACAGAGACAAGCATCGTCTTTCGTTCTTCCCTCCCCACTGTAAAAGTTGGTGGGAACAAGTTTATTCCATCTCTTCTTCCTCCAGCTTACAACCTTCTCTGTGTTGAGTCTTGTATCACTCGTCTTATATTCTCCTGTCTTCCCTTCTACCGCCACTGTTACAGGAGGGAGCCGCGTCTTGGCCCTATGTCATCTCCTCCTCGTCAGAACTCTATAAAAAAAGCATTACCACCACTACCACCATCACGACTACCACTACTATTACTACTACTACTTTTTTTCTTCGTGGCCTCCAGCCTCCCTCAATACCCACACCTACTACTACTATTACTACTACTACTACTACTACAACGACTACTAGCCACCACCACCACCACCTACGAATGGAAATAAAACAGCAAGACCATAAATCACACAATTAGATAACGTTCTCTCCCCCGCCAGCACATCAGGGGAGCTGTAGAGTTCACAACAACTTGTACAAATTGGTGTGGCCGAGTTAGTGTTCCGGGGAGAGTAGGTGGAGGTGGGGGAGAGGGAGGAGAGAAGAGGACGGGCGGAGAGGAGGAAGGGGAAGGAAGGAGACGATGTGGGGGGGTACTGAGGCTAGGAGTGGAGGGAAGGAGTAGGGTAGGGGGGGATAAGAGGGGAGACGGTGGATAGTGAGGGTAGATGCCAGGATTGACGACGGAGGGAAGGAGGAAGGCAAGGGGAGAGGAAAAGTTGACTTGATGGGGAGAGTCCCAAGGCTGGGGTGAGGGGAGGTAAGGAGGGAGTAGCATTTAGGGGAGAAATATAAGCTGAGAGAAGGGATGGAGGAGGAAAAAAGAATAGGAAGAATACATGGAAAAGGGTGAAGTACGGGCAAAGAAGGAGCATAGACAGAAGAGAGAGAGAGAGAGAGAGAGAGAGAGAGAGAGAGAGACTACCACAAAATTCCCTTATTTACTCACCATCTCACTCTGTTTACCCCGTCATCTGTTCTCTTTATAACAAACTATGTATACTTGGTTGTTGTCTGCCAGTCTTCTGTTTACTAATGACGTTCTAAATGGTTGTTATTGTGTACGTAACTCTCTCCCATTGGCTGTTTCTTGTGATGATGATAATTAATCTTCTTAATGTCGTTAGTTTTGTTGTGTTGCTTCAATGAGTTTGGTGTGTGTGTGTGTGTGTGTGTGTGTGTGTGTGTGTGTGTGTGTGTGTGTGTGTGAGCTTTTTTATCAAAGGCTTATTTATTAGTGTTAATTTACATTGACATTATTATTATTGTTATTATTATTATTATTATTATTATTATTATTATTATTATTGTTATTATTATTATTATTATTATTATTATTATTATTATTATTATTATTATTATTATTATTGTATTATTTGTATTATTATTGTTGTTGTTGTTGTTGTTGGTACTACGGTAAGGAACTATCCTAAAATACAGAACACATTTTGATGCCATTCACTCAGGTGTTCACTAAACCTTTAAGACAGATAATATAAACGATATTTTTCCTCCACTTGGGCCCCGGATGTTTTTAGGATAACACGACGAGGGAAAAGATACAAAAATAAACAAATAAATATTAAAATGTGAACAGAAAAAGAAAAAGCATTCGTTTAAGCGATTTTTTTCTCAACTGCAGTTAAAATATTTCTGAAAAAAATTGGTAAAAGTTAAAAATAATAAATAAGATATAAATTAAATTTATTCTAGCACGTTCAGATCCTACTTATAAAAAATATATATTCATGGTAGAGGAGAACAGCACGACGGTGAATCATTGTATTAGAGCTCTTACCGCTGACGGTGTAGTGGCCTCAGACCAGCAGCACAGCACGTAGGTATTCAATGCTAAAGTGTATTCTGCGTTTTTAATAACTATTCGTCCTTTTCGTCCAATGGCTTCACGTCAGCCGGAATTTCGCGTTTTGTCACGTTCTCCAAAAAATTATGTGAGTTTGTGTGTGAGAGAGAGAGAGAGAGAGAGAGAGAGAGAGAGAGAGAGAGAGGTCAATGGGGCAGGAAGGGACTGGGTGGGTGTATAATGATGGCATTTCAATGGATAATTTTTTTAGGGTATAAAAATAATCCTTTAAATTGGTGAGATTATTAAAGCACACGTTGAAGACAGCGAAAACATAAACACACGCACGGGTAAACATGCACGCACGCACGCACACACCCTGTGATCACATGAAACAGACACACACACACACACACACACACAGCACAATAGACGTGTATATAACGCGCTGTATTTTTTTGTTACCTGTTTCTTATTGGCCCGTCCCAGTTAAACCTACTGTGTACGTCAAGAATTCCTCTCACACGTCTAGCCAGGATTGAGAAGACCTTGGTGTCAGTTAACTGGTAAAAAAATGATATACATCTCTTCTTCAACCTCACCAAGCGTGTGTGTGTGTGTGTGTGTGTGTGTGTGTGTGTGTGTGTGTGTGTGTGTGTGTGTGTGTGTGTGTGTGTCTGTGTGTCTGTGTGTGTACTTGCTAATAATTATCTCTAGCACCTTCAAAAAACACTCTGTACCACTCCCACCTCCGCTTACTCTCTCCAGCAAGACTTTCTTTACCTCCCCCAACACCACCTCCACCTCCGTCCATCATCCCCAACAACCACCATTCACTCAACACATAAGTTAATTTGCTGATGACACTAAAATAGGACGTGTAATTAAATCTGACGAGGACTCCGCAAAACTACAGGAAGCTCTAAATAAATTTTTCGAATGGTCTGAAAAATGGCAGATGAAAATCAATGTGGACAAATGTATAGTACTCAGTATAGGAGATGTAAACAAGGAAACCAGATACCAGATGAACAACGATGCCATAGAGAAATCCGACTGCGAGAAAGATTTAGGAGTAATGATAAGTAGGAACCTTAAGCCAAGTAAACAGTGTGTATTTGCTCGAAACAAGGCTAATAAAGTACTCGGGTTCATACAAAGGAGTGTTAGTTACAAGACTAGCGAGGTCATCCTAAAACTATATCTTGCGCTTGTGAGACCTCACTTGGATTACGCAGTTCAATTCTGGTCACCGTATTACAGAATGTCTATAGAATCCTTGAAAGAATCCAGAGGAGAATGACAAGACCAAGCCCGGGCATTAGGAACCTTGAGTACAGAGACAGGTTAAAGCATCTTAAGTTGCATTCCCTCGAGAGACGTAGAGTGAGGGGCGATATGTTAGAGGCGCATAAATGGAAGTCAGGGCTAAACAAAGGGGACATTACAAAGGTACTCAAACTATCCAACTAGGAGCGAACTCGTAACAATGGTTTTAAATTAGACAAATTTAGATTTAGGCGCGAAATAGGTAAACATTGGTTTGGAAATAGAGTGGTGGACGAGTGGAACAAGTTACCAAATATCATCATTAACTCGAATACGCTGGATAGCTTCAAACATAGGTTGGATGGATATATGAGCAATAGGGGTTGGATGTAAATGGGACTGCCTAGTATGGGCCAATAGGCCCGCTGCAGTTTCCTTCATTCTCATGTTCTTATGTTCATTACACCCCTACATCTCTCTTATCCCTCCCACACAGCTCCCTACCTCCGCCCACACCCTCCGCCCACCCCCTCCACCCACACCCTCCACCCCCCACAACTAAACCTTGTCATCAGAATACACCCATTCTGTATATACATGAATTCCTCTCACCTACTGTAAACTATCCCGACCTGCACCCACCTGTCGCCAACACTTATCTCTCCATCCCTTTCATCCTCTATTCCACGACAACAACACACTCCTATCCACACCTGTGACCTGCCCCCCACACACAAACCACCCCACCCCTTTCTACCCTCTCCCCTATTCCCCCCTCCTCCCTCCCCTCCCCCTCCCTACCCCTCCCCCACTTAATTATACAAGTGACTCTGGTCAGGCTTCAACCACCTCCACGTTATTAAAATTTACAGGAAAGATGGAGTGTCCAGCACCAGGGAGAAATACTGCACGTTTTTTCTTCTCCACGGCGCCCCCACCCTCACCCTCCATGCCTCCCACCACGCCCCCCCTCCCCTACGCCCCACGTGCTCAAGTGGTCCCCAGATTTGCACCGGCGGCAGAGACCAGACCGGATACAAAGACCTGTTGAGTTTTCAAAGACCTCTTAATTTCTCTTACTCTTGATTACTCACTACTGGCTCTCCTCTCTGGCTGGCTTTCTGGAGCACTCCTCCTCCTCCTCCTCCTCCTCCTCCTCCTCCTCCTCCTCCTCCTCCTCCTCCTCCTCCTCTCTCCTCTCCTCCTCCTCCCTCCCCTCCTCCTCTTCCTCCTCTTCAACCCCTTCCCCTCCCCTCTTCTCTCTCTCCCTTCCTAATATCTCCCTTACTCTTCCTTCCCTCTCTTTCCTTTTCTCTTCTACCGCCCTCCCTCCCTCCCTCCCCCCCATTTTTTCCATCTCACTGTCCCTTCCCCACAAACTCTTCCTTCCTTCCCTCCCTCTACTCACCCCCTCCCTCACCCCCGTCAAGCTTTGTAGGATGCAAATTGGCTTACCTTGGTCTGGTTTGTCTTAATTTGCATATGGCTAGAATTTGGTTTGAATTTTATTTTATTTTTTATTATTATTTTGTTGTTTTTATTATTATTATTATTATTATTATTATTATTATTATTATTATTATTATTATTATTATTATTACTATTAGTAGTAGTAGTAGTAGTAGTAGTAGTATTTCTTTACGTGTGAGTAACACGATTTACTGCATCTGAAGGAGAAAATAATAGGCATTGAAAAAAATCAAGCTTAAATGAAAATATCCAACAGTTTTATAAAAAAAAAAAAATCCATTTCAGCGTAAATGCTACAGTAATCTCACTCCAAAAATAAATTGGGAAAAATATATTTGTGAGGTTTTATGATAATGTGTCGGAAATTACCAAAAAAGGGGGAATGTTATTTTACGCTATTGTTTTAGATATTGGGGTTTGTTTTGTTAATACGGTATACCTGTCAACACATTACCAGGGGTCTTGTGATGTACCGTCGTGTGCGGGGTGACTACTGACCTGTCTTCACTTGTATTATAAAATTATTTACCTGTTCATCCGTCACTTATTGATTACTGTTCTGAAGTATAAGTATATAATTAATGCGCACAGTATATTATTCGTAAATTTTTAATTACTTATTTATTGCTGATTAAGAAAAGAATATTTAATTGTTAACGATAAATTATTGATTTCCAAATTTAGAGACACGCTACCAAACAGGGAGGTACTACCGCCTGGGGAGATATTGGAAGCATCATGTGTTGTCTAATGGTAGACCCTGCTGCCATATGTGACCAAGTCCCAGGTTGATGATCTGTCTTTCTGCCTCATTTACACACAATTGCAGGGTCTCAATTGTTTCTCTTACCATTGACAACACAGCATACATATATTGTTTCTCACTCTTTATTTAATTTTTCGTATATATTTATGGCTTTTATTATTATTATTATTATTATTATTATTATTATTATTATTATTATTATTATTATTATTATTATTATTATTATTAAACCCCACGCCCCGATGTGGGTCAGTGACCCGTGCCCGGGTGGGTAATCACCCATTAAACCAACATATATATTACTCCGTAGTTTCCATTACGGACTAGTGTCACATCTGAGGAATTAACATGGTGGAAAACACCTGAGACAGTGTAAACACGTGTTTGAGTAACATACATTACCTTAAGTACGGCCCGTGAGCAGGATTTGTTACCCACCATAATAAACATTTATGTCTCTGAAATTACCGTCAGCTCAACGTTAACAAGTGTTGATAGTCCCAACTATGTGTTTTTGTTGTACTAGTAAACCAACAGTTACAGGGGATCAGCAGTGAGGACATATTCAACACCCTCTGTGAGCGTATGATAGGGCGAGTCGCTTCACTCTTCATTTATATATGTGTATGACGCGTGTACTGTAGCCTGTACACTGATGTTCCTCGAATGAATGATTTTTTTTACAATCTCAATTTTTGTGTATTACAGAAGAATTATATATATCCTGCTATAGTAAACGGTGTCAAGCTCATGATATACACTATACAGTATATGGTAAATTGGGTTCCTTGTCAATTGTTACTGACCGGTGTTTGTCATACAGTATATTCGTTGCTGAGTAAAAGATGATTTGAACTGAACGTTGGCTGGGCAGAAATAGCTGACGTTATTTTAGTCGAGGAAATACAAAAAGTGTATAATACTTTTCGCATATTCTTTATTTATTCAACGACCTGTAGTGGAAAAGTTGGCGATATTTAACACGGGGGCTTAAAGTATAGACACAGTCAGCGCTACAGTCAACCAGTTAGTGTCAGGGGCCATTACAGACTTACATACACTCAACAGTCAGTCTCTCCCCCCTCTCTCTCATACTCTCATTCCCCAATCCCTCCTCCCTCACTCCTTCCCTCTCCCTCAGTTCTCCCTGTTTGTCTCCCTTTATAGTCGTCCATCTTCAACACTTTGGTACACCCTTCACCCTCCCAGCTCCCTCACCTTACCCCCTTCCTTCTCCCTTTCCTCCCCTCCTCCTAATACACCCCTCCACCTCTACCCTCCACACTCTGATATTCCGTCCTCTCCCTCTTATCCCCCCTCCCTCCCCTCATAGCCCCCACTCAGATACACCGTCCTCTCCCTCCCCCTCATCCCTCTCCCACTCCATCAACCCTCCCCTACCTCCCCCCAACACACCGATACACCCTTCTCTCTCCCTCCCCCTACCTCTCCCAGACCATCTCCCTCTCTCAGACCCTCCCTCCTCCCAGACCATCTCCCTCCCTCCCAGACCATCTCCCCTCCTCCCTACCCCCCAACACACTCAGATAGACCCCCTCCCTCGGCCCTGAGTGAAAGAGGAAATCCCGAGGCCCGACAGATCACCTTTTGTGAAGACTTGTGACTCCATTTCACAATCAAGAAAGGTTTGTGTGGGGGGTTCCAATATTATTCCATTTTCGGGTTGGTAGGTGCATTCAGCGACTCAATAAGCTTCCTTTGATGTTTTCACCCACCAAGAGAAACCTGTTTTCTTGTGGGTTTCTTGAGGCTTCCCTGACATGCTAGATCACGAGAGGAGGACCAAGGGAGGATAGTGTGTGTGTGTGTGTGTACGTGTACGAAGATTTTAGTGTGTTCTTGTATGTATGTACGTATGTATGTATGTGTCAATTTGCTCACACACACACACACACACACACACACACACACACAGTGGCCACAAGTAGACGCTTTCTATTCCTCACTCTCACAGTGTTAAGGTCGTAGCTAGGATGACTTGCCCCTGGCTGGTCACCTCCTTCAGGCTTGTTGCTGTTGTTGTTGTTGTTGTTGTTGTTGTTGTTGTTGTTGTTGTTCTTCTTTTTCTTCTAGTATTAAAGAAGAGCAACACACAGTGAGCCAAGGTCAAGGCGACCCTCAGATGTGACAGCTGATGCCAGGATCACTGTTGTTTGTGACGCTGGGGTGACAGACATGTGTATCATCATTAGGCGATCACCAAAGTCCCCTGGGTATGAGAACTGTAATTCACCCATTGAAAGGATCCTTCATGAGGAGTTAGACATGAACGAGGTCTTCCCCCAGATACTTGATACGACGCCACACAGGACCTGGATGACACTGATACACCACATTAGTACTGAATCAATAGAACAAAACTCAGCCTCACACACACCAAAGTTTTCCGACCCCGCAAGATGTTCTCAGCAGTGGTCGGCAGTGTGAGGGTGGCGGCAGCGGTGTCGTAGGGAGGTGAAGGAGTCAGCATGTTGGACTGTCTGCAGCGCGGCGCGATGATGGAAGAGGAGTATTATGGAAATGAACCATGTCGACTTGGAGAAGAAATCAAGAAAAAACGCGGCGGAGAAGCTCATGATAAATGTATGGCTTCTCCAGAACAATACCCCTGGACACCCTGCACATGTTGCCAAAATATGTGGCTTTTGAATTCCTCGACTTCCCCCTCACTCACCAGCTCTCCTGCGCCCTCACGTTCTTAACTCTTCCCTCGGCTGAAAGATGAACTTGGTGAAAAGAAATGTAACTCTGGTGATGTTGCCTTTGTTACCATAGAGGGCGTCATGGTGGCTGAGGATGGTCAGTGCTTCTGTGAGAGTCGCAATGTTAGACTGACGAAGGGTTAAGGTTTAAGTACGTTGTTATAAGGGACTATGGACATAGAATATTCTTATACATCTATTCTTCTTTCTAGATCAGGATGTAGAGGGCATTATTCATATAATTATTTATGTCATTGTATAATATTCCAGACGATGACTTGACAATATACAGTGGATCGAACAGTAGACCAGAGGAAGACAGTGAAGGTCCAAAAATGGTAGCCGGTCTTTCCACCCTCCCTCCCTCCCTCCTCTCTCTTCCTCCAACACCCCTCCCCATGACAACTATCTCATGATGTTCTCTACAAGTTATTATCAGGATTTAGCTTGTGTTAAAGGTATACTATCCGAGAGTGTCAATTTCATTTCACATTTTAATCCCCAACTTTACTTCTGAAAAATATAAATAATAGTTTTGACCCTTGTTACATGAATCATCTGCTGTTAAAGCGTGATCGGGTAAAAAAAAAACCGTACGATAACCTTGCGTGACCTGAAGCAACCCTGGGTGACCTAAAACACCCTGGTTGACATAAAGCAGCCTTGGGTGACCTAAAGTAACCGTGGGTGACTTGAAGTAACCTTAGGTGACCTTAAGTAACTCTGGGTGACCTGTAGGAAACTTTTTGGGGGACACGAAATGACCTGAAACTACTAAACGTAACCTGGAATGATGGAGTTTTCAATGACCTCGTTTGGATGCAGTCTCTCGCCACTTACCTCCCGACGAACTTGCGACCTCACGTCTGAATCACATTCCCCTGAAAGTTCTTTGGCGTTCATTGTGATGCAGATACTTTTGTGAGAGTTCGTGCTGGGAATTTACGTCTCTTATCATAAACACTTACAGTCTAGATAACCTGATCACTTTACGTATTATATGGGAATACATATATAAAGGCAGAAAAAGGTGAGTCATGTAGATATTAAATAACACCCAAACACACACACACACACACACACACACACACACACACACACACACACATCCTTGACCACCGAAGGGTCAAGACGTACCTGGCGCTCCTCTCAGAGCAGCCAGGTCAACTGTTATGTTGGCCCATACCAACTCCCTCCCCTGAACCCTACTCCCCACCGGAATATCAACAAGTTCACGCCAGAAGTTACTATTTCATTTAGGAAAGAAATGGAACCAGTGTCAAACAGAGGTGAACAGTGGTGAACAGTGCTTAAGTCAGTGAGAACAACTCAACAGTAACAGTGGTACCCAAGTTGACCTTTCACACAGTGAGGTCCCAGGTACCCAGTGATAACGGCCCATGAGACCCAACTACCAGCGATGTGTTAATCCGTCTACGATAGGAAGGCCTGGAACCACACCTCACTCATATAACACCATCTGTGAGGGAATTACTACACCACGTGAGGCCCCTCATAACACCATATGTGAAGGAGTGTACTACACCACGTGAGTCATAACACCATCTGTACACCACGTGAGGCCCCTCATAACACCATCTGTGAGGGAATTACTACACCACGTGAGGCCCCTCATAACACCATCTGTGAGGGAATTACTACACCACGTGAGGCCCCTCATAACACCATCTGTGAGGGAATTACTACACCACGTGAGGCCCCTCATAACACCATCTGTGAAGGAATTACTACACCACGTGAGGCCCCTCATAACACCATCTGTGAGGGAATTACTACACCACGTCAGGTCCTCATAACACCATCTGTGAGGGAATTACTACACCACGTGAGGCCCCTCATAACACCATCTGTGAGGGAATTACTACACCACGTGAGGCCCTCATAACACCATCTGTGAGGGAACCATTACACCACGTGAGGCCCCTCATAACACCATCTGTGAGGGAACTACTACACCACGTGAGGTCCCTCCTAACACCATCTGGGAGGGAGTTACTACACTACGTTTTTGCTGTTCAACACCTACATTAATCTGTATGTTCACTGTATGTTCCTTTACCTTTCTCTAATGAAGGCTTTTGTTAAACCACCAATGTATGTAATAAGTCATTTATGCCCAATGTATATTTTCAGCCTTCGGGCTGCAGAACTTTTTCAATAAACCGTGAATTATTATTATCATTATACACACACAGACACAGACACACACACACACACACACACACACACACACACACACACACACACACACACACACACACACACACACACACACACACAGACACACACACAGACACACAGACACACACACACACAGACACACACACACACACACACACACACAGACACACACACAGACACACACACACACACACACACACACACACACACACACACACACACACAGACACACACACACACACACACACACACACACACACACACACACACACACACACACACACACACACACACGAGTTACTGCACCACGTGAACACCTCACCACCTGGTGTCTCCATGACCAGTCCAGCCCGGGCCATCAACCGTAAACTATAATAATTTGTATGTTCAATTCATGTTCCTTTTTCTTTCAGTTATTAAAGCTTTTGTTAAGTGACCCACCCACCCCACGTCTTTGTATGTAATAAGTCATTTTTGTCCAATGTTTATTTTCAGCCTTCGGGCTGCCGACTTTATCAATGAACCGTTAATTGTTATTATTATTATTATTATTATTATTATTATTGGTAGTAGTAGTAGTAGTAGTAGTAGTAGTAGTAGTAGTAGTAGTAGTAGTAGTAGTACACACACACCTGAGAAAGAGAGAGACGTAGGCTAATGCATTATCTCCCCTGCGGACGGACCATAACTAGGAAAAAATTAAAAGTAAATCCTCTCTTAGAATAATTTTAGTAAAAGTTTTTAATTACATATTATAAAAGTTACTCCCGGTCCGATTTACTTCATATGTACTCTGGGGACTTTTTCCTACTGTGCCTCGGTGACATTATATCTTAGTCTTTTAGCGTGAGAAAATTAGTGTTTGACGTGTGTCCTTGTGTGTGTGTGTGTGTGTGTGTGTGTGTGTGTGTGTGTGTTCGTGTTCCTGGATCTTTGTTCTCCTGACAATTAGTCATTCTCATTCTTATTCTGCCCTTTCCTTCATCTCCTCTTTCTCTTTTCTCTCCCCTTCTCTTTCTCCCTCGTTCTGTCTTGATTTTTTTCATATTCTCATTCTGTCATTATTCCTCTTCCTCCTCATTCATCCTTCTTCCTCTCTACCTCCCCCATCCTTCACACCCTCTTCCCCCCTCTGTCTTTATTATTCTCCTCCTTCTGCCATTACTCTTCCTCCTCTTCATTCTGGGTCACGTCTCTAGGATGGGTGAAGGACTTGAGGTGCCAGCTAACCCCCCCCCCCGCCCCTCCCCACACACCACACACACTACACCACCACACACACACACTACACCACACCACACCAAACCACTACCACACACACACACACCACTACACTCACACACACACTACACCACACCACACCAAACCACTACCACACACACACACACCACTACCACACACACACACACTACACCACACCACACCAAACCACTACACACACACACACACACACACACACACCACTACCTCACACACACACTACACCACACCACACCAAACCACTACCACACACACACACACCACTACCACACACACACACTACACCACACCACACCAAACCACTCACCACACCACACCACTACCATACCACACCACTACCATACCACACCACACCACACCACACCACACCACTACCACACCACACCACTACCACACCACTATCAACACCACACCGGCCATCTATTACCACCCCCCCTCATCTCCTAGGGATTGTGTGTTCATTAAGAAGGATGTTGGCTGGTTATAACCTCGACCTAACATATTAGCCAGAGTACATTATACTTCAGTGTGGTGTGGCACGAGTTATGGCGCCTCTCCTTCCTTCGTTCCTTCCTTCCTTCCTTCCTTCCTTCTTTCCTTCCTTCCTTCCTTCCTTCCTACTCCCTTTCCTTCCTTCCTTCCTTCCTCTTTTCTTTCCTCCCTAATCTTCCTTTCTTCCTTCCTTCCTTCCTTTCCTTCCTTCCTTCCTTCTTTTTCTATTCCCTTCTTTCTTTTCTTCCTTTATCCATTCCCTCCCCTCCCTCCTTCACGCTATTCTTCTCTCTTTCTATCCTTCTCCCTCTATTCATCCTACTCCTCCTTTCCCTTATCCTTCTTCGTCTCTTCTCTCACTTTCCTCTTTCATTCTTCTTTGTCGTTTCTTCTGCTTCTTATATCCTCCTTTCACTCTACTTTCTCTCCTTCTCGTCTCAACCCTCTTTTCTACCACCTTTCTCTCTCTCTCTCTCTCACACACACACACACACACACACACACACACACACAATGAGAGGTCCCATTATCAAAAAAGGTGGCCTCGTATATACAGCCTCTGGTAAGATAGTTTTATCATCATACGGCTCTCGGTATTCTGAATATAAATTGGTCCATTATTGGCTCCCAGGACCTGTGTATGAACCCAGGCAATGAATGTTCAAAATAACGTTTTAATGCATATACGAAATTAATGTCAGGATATATTATGTAATTGAGTTTATTGGTATATATATAGTATAGGCTAACCTAACCTAACCTAACCTAACCTAACCTTAACCAGTCTAAAAATGCATAAAGGTGCTTAAAGGTGTACCTATATACAGAGTTAATTATAATGGGAAATGTTGGTAAAATGAAGTAAAATGGTGGAAAATGTATAGAAATTAGTGAATCAATTAATATTATAGGTAATTATTTAACGTATTATCAGGTGATTAATTAATAGATTAGTTTATATATTTACAGGTAAATGTATGTGAATTAAATTAATTAATGGTGAGGTTGGATGGTCATCACACGAGAGGATTTATAGTAATATTTTTAGTTTAGTGATGACGGTCATAATGTGTTCCTGTAGCTGCCTTAACCTTCACACACACACACACACACACACACACACACACACACACACACACACACACACACACACACACACACTCTCATCTCTCTCTCTCTCTCTCTCTTAACATAAATATAACATTAGAATAAGCATAAAATTCTCATATTATTTTTAAACCAGCCATAAAAAACACTATGATTTAGTATTTATTAATAATTACGAAATTCTTAATTGTAACATTCAGAGATTTTTATAAAGTTATTTCTATTTTCCCCCTAATATTAAACATATATAATTTGAATAATTTAGACATATTTTTATTTTAGTCTTGCAAGTAATTTTTTTTTGCCCCCATTAAAGTTGTAGTGATAAAGACCCTCAGAGTGTATCCCCTCTCTCATGTGTTGGTAATCGCTCTTACTAACTACTGTAATAGATGTGTTTCCCCCTCCTGTAACCCGGCCTCAAGTTGTCCATGTGGTTTAAACTCCGGCCGCTACACACACACACACACACACACACACACACACACACACACACATTGGATACCTTTTTCTCTGATCATGCGCGAACACCACTGCTTCCTGGTTGCCCCTCCCCCCCCCTGCCTGATCTATCCAGTGTTTTCCTCTTCCTGTCCTTCTTTCTTTCTTTCTTTCTTTCTTTCTTTCTTTCTTTCTTTCCTTCTTTCTCTCTCTTGTATCCTAAGTGTGTCTTGTTTTACCAAATTTTTCGTTGCTCTCTCTCTTCATACGTCATTACCACCTTCGTAAACTGGTAAACTCCGCCATGAAAGGTAAATAAAACTGGTAAAAAAAATTGACTATAAAATCCCAATACGAAAAAAAACAAGATAAGAAACCAGAAAATATCGGAAAAAATTAAAAACCTGAGTAAATAAAAGTAGAATAAAATCCCCCCCCCCCAAAAAAAAACCAAATCACATTACCCCTAAAATTCCTAGCTCAACTCTTAGACCCTCCCATACACACACACACCCACCTTCCGTACCACTTAAAACCCCTTCTCCACCTCCACCCGTTTAACGATCCACTTAGCACTCTCTCCCACGTACACCCACACACACGCCCACCTTAACGAACCACTTATGCCTCCCTCCTTGCCAGCCATTAACCCGAGGAAGTGGCAGCTTTGATAAACTCATCTGGGTGTGGTTAGAGGCAGTCTGTTCTGTATGAAGGGTTGTTAGGGTAGGCCTGGTGGTTGGTGTGTGTGTATAAGGGAGGGTTTTATTTTGAGTGGGTATATGTGCATCTGTGTGAGTATGTATGTGTATATGTGTGTATTATATTCATGTACACTCAGATAAAACACATATGTGCACATCGTTGCGAGTATACCTTAGCACACAGGAGACTCAGTCCAGTCCCCTCACAGCAATAAACTGATGCATAAATAAATCCATACAGCCACCTGACTTCTGGACGACACACAACAACAACAACTAAAACAACAACAACAGCAACAACAACAACACGACACCCAACAACAACAGTAACAACAACAATAACAACCACAACCACACGGCACACAAAAAACAACAATAATAACAACACGACAAAAACAACTCTGTACACCTGTCCAATTCGGTGTACGTGAGTTGATTTGTACGTATCAGCCATGTACGTGTCTTTGGATATTCATGTGTGTGTGTGTGTGTGTGTGTGTCATTTTACATGCCTTTGTGTGCACTATTAGATTTCTTGTGTGTTTCTTCCCTTGTGTCTCAGAACAGTGCCTGACTACATGTGTTTGTGTGTACGTGTCAGCATTAGTGTACTGTACGTGTCTTGATATGTACGTGTCAGTCCTTGATGTAAGTATCTGTGTGTACGTATTAACCTTAGTGTACGTAGCCATCGAGGTTTAAATATCAACTTCGGTTTACGTGTCTTCTTGTGTACACATTGTAGCCTCGTGCACATGTTATGATACACACCATACGTACATGTCAGCTGTGTGAATCAATCGTATAGTGTTAATCTTCTTATAGTGTTAATCTTCTTATAGTGTTGCTCATCACACCTATAGTTTAGAGAGACAGCCTCACCACACACACACACACACACACACACACACACACACACACATCCCTGGTTATAGAGACTAACAAACCTATTTCTAAAGATTCCTAATAGACCCCAATCCTAATAGAGACTCCTGGTCCTATTAGACTCCTGGTCCTATTAGACTCCATAAGACGCGTTTGGCCAGCCACCAGAATGCGTATTATGTCTGTTCTCGAGTTTCTCTGGTGATCACAACCGGCCCCAAGGTCCTTACTCCTCCCTTAACACCCCATCACCCCCCCCACCCTCACTCCCCACTCCCCCTTCTCCCCACTCACTCCCTACTCCTCCCACTCACTACCCTCTCCCCTCCACACCACCAAGAGAGGACTCAACGGGAAGATGAAATTCAGACTTTGGAAAAAAAAACGTAAAAAGATACAATCATAAACATAATTTTTTGGGGATATACACAAACAAGTATACCCGACGTAAATAAATTAGATGCTCGTATATACACACCGTCTGACAGATATACTTATTGATTATTCATATCCAGAGAGTCTATGTGTAAGTACAGGGGTTAAGTGTAAAGTAACGGTAGAGTATAGGTGTCTAGAAATTGTCAGATTTACACGTACATACACAGGGTGACGAGTGCATATGTTGGGAGACCACAAGAGGTAGATTTACAGACGGACACAATCTTGGTGATTTATTTTCTTCGTTACGGTATGAGGAGAGGAGCAGTGTGTGTGTGTGTGTGTGTGTGTGTGTGTGTGTGTGTGTGTGTGTTATTGTGACTGCTCTCGCTCCGTTCATGGCTTGACGTACACATGACTACACCTCTTGTGCACGTGGTTTTTGTGGTGCTTTATCAACACAGTAAAATTTATGCACATAAACAATAACACTTAACAAGAACACAGCCACCAAAATGATCACCATTCAGGTAGTTGTATAGAGTGTGGTTGTGAGGACACACACACACACACACACACACACACACACACACACACACACACACACACACACACACACACACACATTTTGTCGTGTATGCGTGCGCTTGGCCGCGTCCTTTCAAAGAAACTTGGCTGCGGCCCAGACCGGCGACGGCCATGAATATGCAATAAAGTTAGCCGTGCGGCGTTAAATTGATAGCAATTTTTGTGAATTGGAATTATCATTTTGGGTCACACGGGATCGTTATTCAAATACATCCTGACCACTGGGGGAAGAACCTCGTCTGGGGAAGAGGAACACCACGCCGGTTTATTTTCGTATACTATATAATATATATTTCCTTGACGGGAGGAACCACTGCCTCACTTGCTACAAGGAAAGGTTGGCGGCCCCGTGAGTGATGTGTTCCGGGGAGACGAAAGGAAGTGGGATAGGTCTATAGCCAGTGGGAAGGTGGGGGGGGGGGTCTGGCCACGCGTGCAACAGTACATCCCCCGACATGTCTCCACACCACAAAACGCACACGTGTACGCACGCCGACCCTCCTCTTCCTCCCTTCCAACGTGCACATGTGTACACACGCTACGACCGCCAGCGGTCATACCGACACCTCCATATGTGAATATATTTAGATTGCTACGCTGACTGGAAGGCTGGAGTGTTTGTGTTTGTGTGCTTGTGTGTATTTGTGTGCGTGTGTGTATTTGTGTGCGTGTGTGTGTGTGTGTGTTAATAAACGTGTAAGGATAGTTCATACAAGTGCCGTTGTCAGATCTCTTCACCAAGGTGTTTCCTTCCCAAAGATTGAAGGTATATAAAGATGTTGTGAAGTATTGGAGGTAAAACACTGTGGTAGGTAGTAGAACACAGTGCTGTGGCACCTTAACTTTAGCTTGGCACAGATCCTACTTGACGGAATAACAAGAGCTAAAGAGTCAAGTGGGTGTGTGGCGATGGTGGCACTGTCGGGTGTAGCTCCTCGTGTGTGTGTGTGTGTGTGTGTGTGTGTGTGTGTGTGTGTGTGTGTGTGTGTGTGTGTGTGTGTGTGTGTGTGTCCTGCTCTCCTCTCATGGTCATTTTTTACCCTTGTGTGTGGCAAACATATGTATGAGAGAATTTATGTGTATGTGAGTGGAAAATATTCTTGTTATAATTTAGATGTTTAGTCCAGGTGTTATGTGTGATATGTCTAAGTTATGTTTCTTCTTAATTATCTGTATGTATATTGTGGTAATTTATTTTTATTTTTATATATTTAGTTTGTTTTCTGTTTAAGTTAGGTTAATTTGGGTTATGTTTGGTTAGGTTAGGTTTGGTTAGGTTAGGTTAGGTTAGGTTACATTTATTATATTTTTTCCCCAATAGTTTAGGTTACTTTGGGTTAGGTTAGGTTAGGGTAGAATACTTTTTTATTCTATTTCTCCAATAGTTTTAGACGCGTTTAATTCATGTCAACAACTCATTAAGAGGACACCCAGACCTTAGCGTTGTCAAGATCTCTGATAGGGATTACACGACGCTATATTAGTGCAGGGGAGACTGGGAAGCTCGCGTGGACACTTCAATTAAACGCACATTGCACATTGATGATGACTGATGTTCTCAACGCAGGGTACAACGTCAAACTGTAGTACCATCAACGCACGCTTAGGTACTGTTCACTCATACACGTGTATTATCAACGCCTAACCGAACACTATCAACGCCTAACCGAACACTATCAACGCTTAACTGAACACTGGATGCATAACCGAATACTATCAACGCCTAACCGAACACTAAGAACACACAATAGCTCTTTTGTAAGCACTATCCACAATCTCTCAACGTATATCCACACCAC
>NW_024752834.1:285000-355000 GCF_018991925.1 Homarus americanus | reverse complement strand
TTGTTGCTATTTTTGTTGTTGTTATTATTATCATTTTGTTGTTGTTCTAATCGTTGTTATGGTGGCGTTCCGATATATCGTGTGATATTGGCAAAAACCCGATCATTCGCGTGAAACAATATCGGGGTGACTATAATTTGTGGGAAAGGGCTAGAGGTCCCTATAATTCACGGATATAGTGTAGATAATTCTAGATAAAGCGGCAAGATCACGATAATTACTGGTAGATGCGGTTCGTGTTTAAATAATTATGGACTGCCGATAATTCATGTGATAGTTTGGAAGGTCCCTTAAGTTACGTGATATAATTGTGGGCTGCCAATAATTTATATACAAATTACTAGCTTCCTATAATTTGTGGCGGTCTCGATAATTCTTGTGATGATTCGGAAGTTTCTGTAAATCGATTGACGCATTGTCGGAGTTCCTATACATTAATTCGTGTGATAATCGAGTACTTCCTATAATTCGCGTGATATAATAGATGTCTTCCAATAATCTGGTATAATTATTAGATTTCATTAGGTCGTGTGAAATAGTGAACAGATCCTGATAATTCGTGTGTGATAATTGCGTGCGGAGGAGGGTGAATTGTGTGTGTGTTTGTGTGGGAGGAAGAGGGTTTTGCGAGTAGGGAGATGGGAGGTGGGAAAGGAGGAAAGGATATAGAGGAGGGGGAGGAGGAGAAAATGATGATGGAGATGCAGGTCATACGATACAAAGGGGCGACGTTCTGTGACCATTGTGAGGACACACACACACACACACACACACACACACACACACACACACACACACACATACATTCCAGTTCTACCTCTTCGCCTATCCATCTCTCCTTCTCTTCCCCATTCGCTTTCCTCCTATCTTCTTATTCTTCCTTTTCCCTTCCTCTATCCATTTTCTCTCTCTTTATTACCACCCTTTCCATCTCTCCACCACCTTTTCTCTTTTCCTCATGTTTACTTTCTCCTGGGTCCTGGGTCGAGAAGGAGAGGAGGAGGTGGAGATGGAGACTAAAGAGGGAATGAAGCAAGAGCGATGAGGTTTACACAGAGGAAGGAAAGGAATAGAACTAAAGAAGAGACTGGACAAGAGGGTGATATGTTGGGAGGAAAGGAAGAAGGAAGAAATTTGAAGATGAGTGAAATCGTAAGAATGAGGAGGAGGAGGGAGATAAGATAAAGGATAAGAAGAAAAAGGGATGATAAAAATAACAAAGACACCCCAACATAAACATAGACCTCCACCATAAACAAAGACACCCCCACCATAAACAAACACCCCACCATAAACAAAGACACCCCCACCATAAACAAACACCCCTGCAAACAAAGAAACACCCCCACCATAAACAAAGGACACCCCCCGCATAAACAAGACCACCCCCTATAAATAAGCACCCCACCATAAACAGACACCCCCCACCATAAACAAAGAACCCCCCACAAACAAAGACACCCCACCATAAACAAGACACCCCCCACCATAAACAAAGACACCCCCACCGTAAACAATCTTGTGTTAGGCCACCGAGGTTCGTAAAGATAATCAATATCTTGCTTTAATGCAGATATCGTTAAGAGAAATTTACGGCACCATAATTGCCAAGTTCCATTACAAAATAGCATGATTCAAGGTGTGCCCAGGGAGAGGGAGAGGCCCAGGGAGAGGGTGAGGTCCAGGGAGAGGGAGTATAGAGGGAGAAGAGAAGCCCAGGGAGAAGGAGGAGGGAGAGGGAGAGGCCCAGGGAGAGGGAGTGTAGAGTGAGGAGGAAGAGACCCAGGGAGAGGCGAGGAGAGGCCAGGAAGAAGGAGTGTAAAGGGAGACGGAGGAGGGAGAGAGGTCCAGAGAGGGGAAGCCCAGGGAGGAGTATAAGGGGAGAAGGAAGAGGTAGAGGCCCAAGAAGAGAGAATGTAGAGAGAGAGGGAGAAGGGAGAGGCCCAGGGAGAGGGAGTGTAGATGGAGAGTAAAAATGAGGGATAGGCTTATAGACGTAGGTAAAGGGAGAGAAAGATAGAACGAAAGATAATAGAGGGAGAGTAGAGGAAGAGGATGAGGGAGGATAGAAGCTGAGGGAGAAGAGAACGAGATAACAAGGGAAGGAAGAGGGAAAGACCAAGGGAGGGTAAAGGGAGAGATAAAGAGAATAGAAGGAGAGAAAAAAGGAAGAGTATAAGAAGTAGGTAGGGGGTATAAGCCCTGACAATTAGTGGGAGGAGAAGGAACGAAAGAGGAAAGGAGGGCATTTATTATGGGTAGGAGGGAGAAGGGGAGACATTAGGGGTGAGGAATGGGAGAAGATGGGGGTAGGGAGAGATTGGGGAAGGGTAAGGATAGGGAGTGAGATTGAGGTGTGATGGGGATAGGGGAGATTGGAATTGAGGATGGGAGAAGATAGGGGTAGAAGGGTGAAGGAGGGTAAAGGATGAATGAGGGGAGAAAGAGGTGAAGAAGGGGTGTATTTAATGGATTAATGACCCGGAGAATGAAAATTTAATTCGACATTAAGCCGACGAAACCTGCAGTTAGAGTCCATGGTAATTGTTGTAAACATTTTCTTTGTGGCGGAGGTTTATTTGTTGCTGTGTGTGTGTGTGTGTGTGTGTGTGTGTGTGTGTGTGTGTGTGTGTGTGTGTGTGTGTGTGTGTGTGTGTGTGTGTGTGTGTGTGTGTGTTGCCTTCTGCTGTGGATTGCTGCCTACACATACACAAACACAGTCTCTCTCTCTCTCTCTCTCTCTCTCTCTCTCTCTCTCTCTCTCTCTCTCTCTCTCTCGTGTCATCGTCTCCTTCCTTTTTATCTTCCACTTCTTTCATCATCTTCTCTTCTCCCCTCTATCTCTTTCCTATTTACGTCTATTCGCATCTCCACAGACACTATTGACCTTTATCACTTCTTCTCTACCTCTCTCACCCACTTCCTCCCTTTTCCCTCTTTCGTCTTTTCATTTTCTCCTCTCTCTCTCCCATTCCCCCTATTTTACCCTCCTCCTCCACCTCTCTCTCACTTCCTCTTTCTCCAATAATTCCCATTTCCCTGCCAACACTTTATTGCATTATCTTTCTTGCTCTTATTTTTGTCTTTACTGTTTCTTCTTTCCCCTCTTTTTCCATCTTCTTCCCTCTCAATCTTTAATTTTATCCCACTCCAATATTACCTCTTTCGTTAATTATAAATCATCTTTGTTTTTTCCTCCTTCATTCCTCTCTTCTCTCCTTTCTCCTCTTTCTTCTCTATCCTCACCCTCATTACCCTTTCTTCTCCCCTCTTTTCTCACTCTCTTAACCCTCTTATTTCCTTTCTCTCTCTTTCTCTACTTAGCTTTATCGTGTTTATCCTCTTTTTACCCTCTTAATATCTCCCTTTCCCCTCTTCTTTCCCTCATCAGCCCCCTTTCTCTTCCCCCTTTCACACATTCTTATCCCTCCCCTTATTCCCCTCTCTTTACTCTCACTCATCCCTCCTCCTCACCTTCCTCACCCTTCCTTCTCTCCCACTCACACCTCTCATCCCTCTCTCTCACCCCCGTGTTTATTTTGGTGAAGGTTGGGAAGCTGAGGTGTTATTGACCTTCGTGTAGAGGGGGGGAGGGGTGAAGGAGTGGGGAGGGTGATGGAGTGGGGAGGAGTGGAGTGGGGAGGGTGAGGTGGGGAGAGGGTGATGGGTGGGGAGGGTGATGGAGTGGGAGGGTGAGGGTGGGAGGGTGGGAGTGGGAGAGGTGATGGAGTGGGGAGAGGGGTGGAGGTGTGGAGGGGGGGGGGTGGTGGGGGGGGTGTGAGTGGAGGGGGGTGGGTGGATGGGTGGGGAGAGGGGTGATGGGTGGGAGGGATGGGTGGGGAGGGGGTGATGGAGTGGGGGAGAGGGGTGATGGAGTGGGGGAGAGGGGTGATGGTATGGAATGAAGGGTAATGGATGAAGGTGAAGAATAAAAACAATAACAGATAACAGGCAAAATACCAACACACATCCTCATTGACCCCAAGTAAACCATTCGTTAAGAAAATATGAGAGACATTTTTTTTTTACACAATTACAGGAACAAATATGAGCGTGTACTCGAGTCGGTTATCATGGTATCAATAATCCATCACTACCATTAAATTAAGACCAAAATACCTAGATAATTCATATGATTCACACCCGTAACGTCGCCAGTAGTAGAGGTCAAGCATTGGTAACCCTTCCCTATTATTCTCTCTTCCTTTATTTTTTTCACCTATTCGAACCTTTTTTTTCTCCCTTCTCACACGTCTTATTCCTCCCTTTCCCCTTATCTCCATCCTGTCACTCATTCCATTCCTCACCTTTCATTCTCTTACCTCATGTCATTTGGCTCTATACATGCCACAGTATTTGAGAAGGCGGTTAAGAGACTGGTTAAAACTAATCCATGGCGTCGATATACCTATTGTGCATCGTGGGTTAAGTTCGTGTGTTTGTCAATAACCTCTCAGTTAGTTCTTAATGATAAGCTCCATGATCTCCCTCTCTTACCAAGGGTGTTTACAAAGGTTAATAATGACCTATGTTTCCTCTAGTGCCATTTATAAATATCGTAGTGACGTTAACTCTTCTCTCTGCGTGACGATAATTTATAAGAGTAGTGGAGGAGTTATATATTGTAATTTCTTTATCTTTCTTTATTATATAACTCACGAGTGTTTCTTAATTGCTCTTGGGGGTGGTAATGGTATGGAGGAGGTGGAGGGGTGGTGTTGGTATGGATGAGGGGGGCGTGAGGTAGTGGGGGAGGTGAGGGTGACATGAAGTACGGATGGGAGTGGTAATGGGGGGAGGAGACATGAGGTAGGGGGAGAGGAGAGGGGACGTAAGGTATGGCGTGCGGGAGGAGACGTGAGGTATGGGGTGGGGGAGGAGACGTGAGATCGAGGGTAGACGTGGGGGGAAATACTGAGACTGGGAGTGTGGGGAAGATGGAAGAGGAGGTTGACTGGTGAGGAGGAAGGAGATAAAGGAGGAGGATTGAGGGGTGAGTGAGAAGGTGGCTTGGTCGTGGGGGAACAGGTGTACTGGGGGCAGGGGGCAATAGGGCAAGATACAACATCTGGGTCAAGACGGTCATGTGGGAAGCAGGTCACCCCCTTCACTTCTATGTACAGCCTAACCTTGTATTGTTCCTGTAGTGTTGTGTATCTTTTATTTATGTACGTATAAAGAATAATGATATAAATAATAACTATATACACTTGACGTACACTATTATAGACATATGTCTCATTAGTCTCCACCAAACACTAATTGTTCCCCCGGACGTTTTTAATGACTTACAAACAATTGAGAATTATTTTAATATTGGTAAAATACACCTGGTCTTGTCGTCCCTGTGTCCACCTTATTCATCCACGTATTACTACTGAAAGAGAAGTACAGGCAGGTAAAATGACTGAAGTAATACAAGGTTGGGTTAGGTTAGGTTGGGTTAGGTTAGGTTAGGTTAGGTTAGGTTAGGTTAGGTAGTGACACAATACGATAACAAATAAAAGAATCAAGTGGAAATATAAATAAAAGATGACGAGTTCACTTTAAACAAGTTAATTAATTTGCTCTTGTGATGAACGAAGGTTTATGGTAATATATACGGGTGATTATAGTTATATGGAACAATCATATATTTACATGGAGGGTAGTTGGCCCCCCAATTACCCAGTGACCCACGGTTTAACGAGGACCAAGTTAAACGCATCTCGGATTTAATGAACAGTTTAACGATGGAAAATCGGCTCAATCTTTGCCCTCTGGGACTGCCATGGCCACCCTTGTTTGCCGCTGCGTGATTGGGGTTAATTACTGTAATTTGTATGGAGGAGTCGTTAGTTCCAGCAGGACCTTGTTAGATGGTTTGTGGTTGAGGAAGGTTGTTAGGTAGATGGATGAGGAAAGTGGATGAGTAGTTGTGAGATAATTAGTGTTGGTGAATAAGTCGTTAGGCATAAACACCTTGTTAGAAGAGGCAGCCTGTTAGGAGAGTCTCATTATAAAACTCAAGATGGTTAGTTCCAGCCGATGCTTGTTAGATAGTTAATGGTGGTTCACTCAGACAAATGTTGTGGGTGAAACACTTGAGCATCTACAGTACACACACACACACACACACACACACACACACACACACACACACACACACACACACACACACACACACACACACACACACACACACACACACACACCCCCCTACCTCTTCTCCTGCTACTAGACACGACACCAAGCAGTTCCCAGCCAAACTAATTTCAAGTCAGCTCGTCCTTGAAACAGGCAGTTCCACAGTTCGCCCCCCTTAAATTGATTTCTGGTGCGCCGGCGACATATTTGACTACCTCCTGAATATCTTATAGTTCCCCCTGCCATGGCCTTCTGCTCGGTGCCTGGCTGGCTGGACCTACAGAAATTTTACGCTTGTGTGTGTGTGTGTGTGTGTGTGTGTGTGTGTGTGTGTGTGTGTGTGTGTGTGTATGTATGTGTGTGTTCAAAAGGTTTTAGTGAGCGGTTTATATGTGTTGGGTTTCTCTCTCTCTCTCTCTCTCTCTCTCTCTCTCTCTCTCTCTCTCTCTCTCTCTCTCTCTCTCTCTCTCTCTCTCTCTCTTTTCTTTCTATTCCGTTCTTCTCTCCTCTTCAATTTCTCATTTTTCTCTGTCATTATCTTCTCTCCTCTTTCCTTTTCTCTCTCTCTGTCATTTTATATCTTTATTCTCCTTGTCTATTTATGATCACCTTTTCTCAACTTATCTACCTATTTTTTTTCTTCCTCTCTATCTCTCCATAACACAAACTAGAGAGAGAGAGAGAGAGAGAGAGAGAGAGCCGAGGTTGTTATCGACTTATTCTGGTTGAAGAAGAAGGATTTCGTTCGGTCGTCGAAAACTTGGCGTCACAAGGAGTCTCTATTATGTTTACAAACTTTCAAGTACCAACTTTCTCAGATTACTTTTGACAGTGATATAAACTTTTGACAAAGGAAGAGCTCGCACTGCTTCTGATACTTACACACACACTTACACACACACTTACACACACACACACACACACACACACACACACACACACACACACACACACACACACACACACACACACACACACACGCGCGCGCGCGCGCTCTCTTCTCTTTTGAACTTGTGTGAGTTTTTAGTGAGTATCTGTGAGAACCTGTTACTATAAGTTTCGTGTGAGTTTGTGGTTTTATATCTATATTTTTTGAGTTATGAGAAGATATATAATTTTTTGAGTATTTGTTATTATATATTAATACGTGTATGAGTATTACGAATATATTTTCGTGTGAGTATTCGGTTAAATATCGTGTCCTATGAGTATTTTAGTATATATTTATTGTGAGTATCTGTCTCATAAATTTGTTCTTCGTGTGAGTATTCTGAATATCTTACGTCTCATTTACGTTAATCTGTGAATAAAAGGAATATTTTGTTTGAGTTTACTGAGTATTCACGAGTATTTAGTCTTCAGTAAATACATATAAATATCTACAACACTTAATATATATAAATGAGTTACACAAATAAATGAAAACAATTACTGAATAACATAAATAAACAGAAAGAAGTGAAAAAAGTTGATATTTAGCTGCTATATAACATAATGTATAACTCTGTAGTAAGTGAAAGCTGGCATAACCCTTGCTAAGATTTACACGTGGAATTGTTTAGGTCTTGACGTCATTAACAGGTAAGTAAATTAAATATGGTCAGGTGTGTCATCAGCTTGTGTATCGTGTTATTGGTACATGGAAATATTTACTTGTTTATTCTAGCTGGGTGAGAGAGAGAGAGAGAGAGAGAGAGAGAGAGAGAGAGAGAGAGAGAGAGAGCATAAACAACCAAACTTTCATAGTGGTAGAGAACCGTGATAAAAGCTCCCCTTCTCCCTTCTCCCTTCTCCCTCCTCCCTCCCTTCCCCCCTCAAAACACAAACTGGAATAATTTTTTTGGAAAACTACAAAGGCTTGTCGTCAGATTAACAGACCTACAGACAAAAACGAGTTCCCTTCCAGTTATGCCGCCAAGTTTACAGATAAATCCGCTTTTAAGTCTTTCCTTCTCTTCACAAAACCCAAATTACATGAGATTCTATTGAATTTCCGCCCCGCAATACGTAACTCGATTTGAAATTCGGGAAAAATACGTGTAATAAGTATGGTGGAATAAGACCCAAGTATATACACTAGGGAGAGAGTGGAGGGTGAGGAGGTGGGTGAGAGGGAGGGTGAGGAGATGTGGGTGAAGGAGTGGGTGAGTGGATGGGCCCTGAGGATGATTTAGAGAAGAGAGAGGGAGGGAGAGAGGGAGGGTGAGAGGGAGGGTGAGGAGATGTGGGTGAAGGAGTGGGTGAGTGGATGGGCCCTGAGGATGATTTAGAGAAGAGAGAGGGAGGGAGAGAGGGAGGGTGAGAGGGAGGGTGAGAGGGTTCTTAATCGCTAGTCTGATCACCTAGATGACCGATTTATCAACAATGAATTTCGGGAAACATATTATTCAGTCCTATTCAGTCCTCAACAGTGATCGGATTGTCTCTGGCCGTGTACAGGGTTAAAGGGACTCTGGTTCACTGAACGTTGGTATTTGGGACACAAACCAACAGATGTTTTTTGAGTTTTTGTTTTGTTTTTTTGGGCGCGGGTGTTGCCAGTTGTTGTTGTAGTGTTGTTGCTGCTGTTGTTGTGTGTTTCGGGGTGTGTTCGTGCTTGTTTTGCCCTGATGTTTTGTGTGTGTTGAGGGGGTTTGTGTGTGTGTGTGTGTGGGGATTCGTTTGTGTGTGTGATTTGTGTGTGTGTGTGTGTGTGTGTGTGTGTGTGTGTGTGTGTGTGTGTGTGTGTGTGTGTGTGTGTGTGTGTGTGTGTGTGTGTGTGTGTGTGTGTGTGTATGTGTGTGTGTGTGTGTGTGTGTGTGTGTGTGTGTGTGTGTGTGTGTGTGTGTGTGTGTGTGTGTGTGTGTGTGTGTGTGTGTGTGTGTGTATGTGTGTGTGTGTGTGTGTGTGTGTGTGTGTGTGTGTGTGTGTGTGTGTGTGTTCTATTATTCGCTCTCTTTTTTTTATTTATATTATTTTTTTTTGCTTTCGTCTCCAAAAAATAAAATGAATCTTTGGTGTTGAGTTTATTTTATTTTCTCGAAGATTATGTTCATAGATGTTTATTAAATATTATAACTTGTCTATATCTCTTGTTGATGTTATAATGTTTTTATTGTACTACTGTCCTTTAACAACTAAGGTCCTTAAGCGTGTATTCATAAACTAGTCATTAACTATTAAAAATAAAGCGATAATTATCCTATATATTGCGTTTTCTCTCTGTTTTTATGCTGTTTAGTTACAAACGCAGGAAATTATTTTTTTTTTTTGTGTATCTAAGAAAAATTTGTCCCGTTTTCCATAATAAGAATAATATTTATCTTTTCCTTATTTTTCATTTTCATTTTTATTCGACATAGTTCATTTGGAATAGGTATTAAATTTACCTTAGTACAAACACCTGTATCCCCGTTAATGTCTTCACCTGAACGTTACCTGTAGTGTTAATTAATATTAGTACAATACTGATCGATAGTTTCCTAGGCTCACCTGAAGAATAATTCATTACGGCTTCTTTTACATTAATAATAACTACCATAACGCTACCTGGGGGTTAGGTTAGGTTAGGTTAGGTTAAGTTAAGTTAAGTTGGTAAGGTTAGGTAAGGCTAGGTAGGGTGATGTGAGGTTTAAACTAGGTTAAGTAATGTTTGGTTAAGTTAAGTTAGGTAACGTTAGATTAGGTTAAGTTAGGTTTAGATTAGATAAAGTCAGGTTACGGTCAGGGAGGTTAAACTTCAGGTGAAATAAACTGGAGGCGAATATTCACGTGATATATTTGTTTCTTTTTTTCGACAGTCGTAAATTTCAGGAACCAGCGAGCGCATCAAATACAATTACAGATTAACTTCATTACAGCGAGAGTGTGTAATTCCTGTTGTAAGTAGTCAGGATACAGGAACATTACAGTAAATGATGCAGTTAACACATTAGCATACAAGACTGAAATGACGTGTGACAGATTAGGGAATATCTAGTAATGATTGGGTAGGACGTAAATAGCATGTGATTGGTTAAGAGGAAAACAGTATGTGATTGGTAAAAGAGGAATAGCATGTGATTGGTTAAGAGGAAAACAGCATGTGATTGGTTAAGAGGAACATAGCTTATTCATTGTTTTATTTAGGATTATTACCAGATCATTTTAATGGCGATTTTTTTTTGGGCTGTTTTGTGTGCTGTAATTTGCTGTAGTTTGCTGTGTGCTGTAATTTGCTGTGTGCTGTAATTTACTGTGTGGCTGTATCTGGGCCTTATCTCCTTTAGTATTAATCGTGGTGATGTTCTGCAATGCTGTACTGTCAATTCATGTACCGTGAGGGAGATGGTGTGTCATCATGCAGCGTTTATGACGGTATCGTACAGACAGGAGAGACAGGCGTGATGTGACAGATACGTGTGTGTGTGTGTGTGTCATAGCGTCTGTACCTTGTCATCCCCAACCCTGATGTGTGATGGACTCAAGTGTGACAGACGGGAGGGTCTCATATAATACTCTGCTGTGTCGTGGATGGCCAGAATGATGGATGAGTAGAATGATGAATAGAATGAAAGATTAATTGAATGATAGATAATAGATTGGTAAATAGAATGATAAATGTGTAGAATGATTGATAGATAGATTGATATAAAGATTGATAGATAATAGATTGGTTAATAGAATGATTGATGAATAGAATGATAGGTGAATAGATTGAGAGATGAATAGAATGCTACATAAATAGCTATATAGATTGATAGATAGATAGATAGATAGATAGATAGATAGATAGATAGATAGATAGATAGTTAATAACACGCAAGAGTCAGTCATTCCACTTGTATGGGAAAAGTAACATCGCAGAAAACAAGAAATTATACAAGAAATTATACAACACTCAAAAATAGAGGTCAGACAGAGAGCAGATTATAGGGTTTGTATAGATGATCTGAACATGTTGTGGGAATGGGAGGTGAGGCAATGTTCAAAGAGGGTGTGTAAGGAGGTAGAGTGATAAAAGGGGTGAAGGAAGTGCTAGAAATAATGTCTTGTGGTTTTCGTGGTGTGAAGTGAGACAGGATAAATGACAATGACTATTAAGATAATGTGTTTGTCTGTTCTCAATGGCCGGTGATGAACCATACAACACCTGACTGTAGTTGGTACGATACAATGATCTTTGATACGTTTTTTTCTTTACTCAGTGACGGGAAATGAAATACTAGTCATTGGTGGTTTGTTTTCATTTCAAGCTGCTGGTTCGTGGCTCTATCATGAGGTCTTGTTGTTGTGGTCGAGATTCAACTTTACCTAAATTACGTTCTTGTTTCCCCTAACGGTAAATTAATGTCCGAAGCTCGAGGACTGCAGCAACATTGACTTCTCTTAGGTAAGGTAAAAGGAAAATAAAATGGCTCAAAGTAACGTGGGATATTATTAGACTGGAATGGAAATAATTATATAAGACTTTCCTGTTTATAAAGTGAGGAGTCTTTATTTATTTGTTTATTTATTAATTTATTTGTTTATTGAGTTATGTGATTTATAGATTATTAAGATGAAGGTTTGAGGTTTTTGTTGAAATAATTCTTCTTGTAGATTTATTTTATTATTATTGTTATTATTATTATTATTATTATTATTATTATTATTATTATTATTATTATTATTATTATTATTATATCATTATTATTATTATTATTATTATTATCTTCTTCATTACTAACGTCATTATAATACACCAGTCATGACACAAATCATCATTCCGTTCAACCCTTCAAAGTTCATTACACAAACACACTTCACACAGCCTCTGTTTCCTTGACGTAGTTGTGTGTCGTAATGTTATGTTGGTATCAGCGGGGTGTACATAACACTTACCAAGGCACTCAATACTGTTCGATACTATCTCCCTACCACTGTCTCTCTTCAACACTATCTCCCTATCACTGTCTCTCTTCAACACTATCTCCCCTGGACACTATCTCTCTTCAACACTACCTCCCCTCGACATTGTCTCTCTTCAACACTATCTCCCCTCGACACTGTCTCTCTTCAACACTATCTCCCCTCGACACTATCTCTCCTCAACACTATCTCCCTCGACACTGTCTCTCTCTTCCTTTTCTCTCCCCCTCGGCCTGTCTCTCTTCAACACTATCACCCTACTCCTGTCTCTCTTCAACACTATCTCCCCTTGACCTGTCTCTCTTCCTTTCTTCCCCCTCGACCTCTCTCTTCCTTTCCTCTCCCCTCAGCCTATCTCTCTTCCAACACTTTCTCCTCCCTCGACACTATCTCTCTTCAACACCATCCCCCCCTCGACACTGTCTCTCCTCAGCACTATCCCCCCCTCTGACACTTCTTCTCTCTTCAACACTATCTCCCCTCGACACTGTCTCTCTTCAACACTATCTCCCCTCGACACTGTCTCTCCTCAACACTATCTCTCCCAACAACGCATCCAATAGTGTCTCTTCTCACAGGGACAATATTTCATCGATACATTTCCTGCTACTCGACAACGTCTCTCAGGATCGCAATATCTCTCCGCCAGCGCATTCCCACGTCACTGTCTCTCAGGCGGACAATGTCTCCCTCCACCACTCATATGTCCGCCAACACGTTCCCAGGATTGTCTCTGGCTCGATATATCTCACACTCACACACACACACACACACACACACACACACACACACACACACACACACACACTGTCTCTCTCTCCATCTCAGAAAATCTCTTATACAGTATCTCACCTATAAATTAACACGATATACTGTCACACGAGCCATATGTCTCTCCCACCAATACGTTCACCAGGCAGTCTCTCTCTCTCTCTCTCTCTCTCTCTCTCTCTCTCTCTCTCTCTCTCTCTCTCTCTCTCTCTCTCTCTCTCTCTCTCTCTGTCGGCTGCCACACATAGAGACACATGGTTGGTGTTAACTGGCCTGTCTGTCACTCAGTGCACTGTCATATATCATCTTACCTGTCTAATGTACTCACCACCATCATCGTCTACCACCTACCACTACCACCTACCCTACCTACCCCCACCACTACCCCACCACCACCACCTACCCCACCACCACCACTACCATCTACACCTACACCACCACGACATACCACCATCACTACCCCATCACAACAACCACCGTCTACCACCACCACTACCACCTACCACCACCACCACCACCCCCACTACCACCTACCTCCACTACCACCACCTACCCCCACTACCACCACCACCACCTACACCACCACCACCACCCCACTACCCCCACCACCACCACCACCACCACCACCCACCACCACCACTACCACCACCACCCACCACCCCCACCACCACCACCACCCACTACCCCCACTACCCCCCACCCACCACCACCACCACCACCACCACCACCACACCACCGTCAAAGCTACAGTATAGCTAGGGAGTGTAAACGAGTCTTTTGTGTTCAATGTCTGTTAGATGTTCTGTGTCCTGTGTTCTCCTGTTTGTTCATTCCTGTGTTCTCTCTACTTTTGGGTTGACTTATTGTCGGGTGTTCTGTGAGCTCTTTTCTGTTCTTTTTATGTTCAGCAACTGTTCGGCGTTCAAAGAGATATGTTCATTTTTTTCTCAATGTGTTTTTATTTGTTGTGTTCTTTGTTCAGTGTTCTTCTAAATCGTGTGTTCTCTTTTGGTCACTGTTATTGAGTGTTCTTATTCCCGTGTTCGTCTCCACACTCATCTGTTTATGGCGACTTTGTGTTCTTAAATGTGTTCAATGTGTTGTTTTTTTGTTTTGTTTATTTTGGGTGGACTTAATAATTTGTGTTTTATTTCGTGTTTTGTGTTTCATCGATTTTTTTTTTTTATGTTGTGGCTAGTTTGTGTTGTGGTGTGTTGTGATATGTTGTGTTGTGATGTGTTGTGATGTGTTGTGATGTGTTGTGTTGTGTTGTGATGTGTTGTGATGTGTTGTGTTGTGATGTGTTTGTGTTGTGTTGTGTTGTGATGTGTTGTGTTGTGATGTGTTGTGATGTGTTGTGATGTGTTGTGTTGTGATGTGTTGTGTTGTGTTGTGATATGTTGTGTTGTGTTGTGATGTGTTGTGATATGTTTGTGTTGTGTTGTGTTGTGTTGTTTAAGATATTGTCAGTTTGTTTGTTATGTGTGTTGATAAGTTTCTTGTTTTCTGAAGTTGTAAACCTTGTATTCTATTGTGTCTGTCTGTGTGTATTGTGTTGCGATGTGTTGAGCTGGTTAGTGGTGTTCGGTGTTGCGTTAACTAAGTGGGCTGTGTTACTTTAGTTGTGTGTCGTATTTGGTTTGTTATCATTGTGTTGCTATCTGGTGTGTTGTGTTGTGTTGTCCTGGGCTTGTGTATATTTTGATGAGTGCTTTGTGTTGTAACCATTTTGTATTCCATCGTGTGTTTTTACAATGTACTGTGTGTGTGTGTGTGTGTGTGTGTGTGTGTGTGTGTGTGTGTGTGTGTGTGAGAATTTCTATATCACTTCTAAAAAAAATCGAAATATCTTTTACGTACAAGAAATAATTTAATTAACCAATTATAATTTTATCCTATTTATTTCTATATTTCCAGCGTTTTATTATTATTATTATTATTATTATTATTATTATTATTATTATTATTATTATTATTATTATTATCGCCTCTTCTCTTTCACTTACCCTTTCTCCTGCCCCGTTCAACACCTTATCACAATTCTCTGTATTCTCTCTCATTAGTTATCATTATGTCTTTTTTTTCACCTTCATTACTTCTACCTCATTTACTAATTACCTTTATTATTCTTTTTTAATCTCTTTGTCTCCTCTTTTTCCCCTCCTTTATCCTCATAGCTTATTGTCTTCCTTCATCCTCCTTCCTCTCCTCCTCCTGCCCTCCTTTCCTCTCTTCTTTTAGTCTCTTTAGCCCTTCCTCCTCCTCCTTTCCTTCCTCCCTCCTCCTTACACTCCTTCCCTCCCTCCGGTACTCCTCCTCCTTTCCTCCGTCCCTCCCTCCTTACACTCCTTCCTCCCTCTGGTACTCCTCCCCCTTCCCTCCTTTCCTTCCTGCAGTCCTTCCCCTTCCTTCCAGTACCCCTTCCTTCCAGTTCTTCATCCTTCCTCCATCCTTCAGTACTCCTTCTCTTCCCTTCCAGTCCATCACCTCTCCCTCCATACCCTCACTCCTGCTTTCCTACCCATGCTCCCTCCCTCCCCTCCATACCTCCCTCCTCCATACCCTCCCTCCCTCCCTCCCTCCCTGTGTCGTCATGGTGGTTGCAGTCTATGAATATTCAAGAGGCCGAGAGTAATAATAATTTTGATATATACATTTTCATTTTCGTTGTGCCAAAATAATGTTCTCTTGCCTTTGTTCTCTCTCCTCTCTTCTCTTGTTCTCTCTCTCTCTCTCTCTCTCTCTCTCTCTCTCTCTCTCTCTCTCTCTCTCTCTCTCTCTCTCTCTCTCTCTCTCTCTCTCTCTCTCTCTCTCTTTCTCACTTCTGTATTTCTTTTCTTTTCTCTCCTTCTCTGTAATTCTCTTTGTCTGCCTGTCTGTCAGTCACTGTAAAACACACACACACACACACACACACTTTCACACTTTTTCACTTTATCTGTCTTTCATTCTCTGTCTGTTTGTCCGTCTGTCAATTCACTGTAGAGATGTCTGTCTGTCTATCACTTTATTTGGTTAAGTTAGATTAAATATTCAACTAGATTTAATTCTAGTTGTAGTTTGGTAAATTAAAAATTAGTTTAAATTTGGTTAGGTTAGATTAATTTTGTTTAGGCTAGGTTTAAGTTAACGGGTTTTGGTTAGGTTAGGTTAGGTTAGGTTAGGTTAGGTTGGGTTAGGTTAGGTTAGGATGGGTAAGGTTAAGATTGTTTAGCTTGGGTTAATTTGTTTTTCTTGTTATTTTGTTTAGGTTGGGTTGAATTTGGTTGGGTTAGGTTAGGTTGATTGGTTGGGTTAGGTTGATTGGTTAGGTTAGGTTAGGTTAGGTTTGGTTTGGTTAGGTTTAGGATAGGTAAGGTTAAGATTGTTTAGCTTGGGTTAATTTATTTCGCTTATGTTATTTTGTTTAGGTTAGGTTGAATTTGGTTAGGTTAGGTTAGGCTAGGTTGAATTTGGTTAGGTTAGGTTGAATTTGGTTAGTTTAAGTTTAATTAAGTTAGGTTGCAATCGTTTAGGTAACAGGAAATTTGGTTGGATTTGGTTGAGTTAGTTTAAAGTGAAATACATTTGTTGTTAACCATTTTATTTTACCCGGTGAAAAAAAAATGGTTCTCAGATTATTTATTAAGAAATGAGGATCACAGAGGTGTAGGATTTTCTTTGGTTATTTTATTTTCTACATTAAAACAATAAAATGTCTTTTTTTTTCCTTGGATTTTTTTTCCCGGGTGATAAACTAAAAAGAATTGGAGTTATTTAAATTTACATATATGAATACAATATAAAAGTCCTTCATCTTTTGATAATGTGTCGTTTTTCTTTTTAAAACAATTGAATAAAACTCGTATTTTATTTTATTTTTTATTTAAATAAGGTTCGGTATTAAGATTCTAACTGTGGTTATTATTTTTACATAAACACGATTAAACGATAAACAATTTAGAAGTGGGTGATTCAAAGTGTGTGTGTGTGTGTGTGTGTGTGTGTGAGAAGAACCATTGACAAAATATTTACATATCATTAATTTTTCTTGGAGATTATCCAGTATTTTTTTAACCACCTTCGTAACATCAACTTAACCTAACGTAACCTAGTGCTCCTTGGTCTCCTGGTGCTCCCTGGTCTCCTGGTGCTCCTTGGTCTCCTGGTGCTCCTTGGTCTCCTAGTGCTCCTTGGTCTCCTGGTGCCCTTGGTCTCCTGGTGTGCCTTGGTCCCTGTGGCCCAATGCGCCTCGTGGCTCACTAGCATGCCTCATGGCACCTGTCTGTCTTCTGTATCTCTCTCTCTCTCTCTCTCTTCTCTCTCTCTCTCTCTCTCTCTCTCTCTCTCTCTCTCTCTCTCTCTCTCTCTCCCTTTTCTCGCTCCCTATCTCTCACTTTTCTTTATCTCCTTCCTTCTCTCCTTTTCGTTTCTCTTCCTCTTCCTTGATGCATTCTCCTCCTTTTTGCTCTCTCCCTCTTCCCTCTTTTTCCTATCCTTCCGCCTCAGTTTCTTCCTTATCCTCCTTGTCCTCTCTACTCTCTCCTCTCACCTTCCTCCTCCTCCTCCTCCTCCTTTCTTTATCTTCCTTCACTTTCCTCCATTGTTTCCTTACTCTTCTCTTTCTCCTTTCTCCCCCCTCTTCACTCTCATTTTATCCTCTCTCTCCCTCCTCCTCCATCTCCTCCCCTCTCTTTCCCTGCCCTCACCTCCTCCTCCTCCTCCTCCTCCCCCTCCTCCTCCTCTCTCCTCCTCCTCCTCCTCCTCTCCTCTTCTCTCTCCCCTCCTCTCCTCTTCTCTCCCTCCCCTCCCTCTCCCTCCTCTCCTCTTCACTCTCCTCCTCTCCTCTCCTTCCCTCTCCTCTTCTCTCCCCTCTCTCACTCTTCTCTCTCCCTCCTCTCCTCTCTCCCTCCTCTCACTCTTCCCTCTCCCTCTCTCCTCTCCCTCCTCCCAACCTCTCACTCTCCCCCTCCTCTCCCTCTCCCCTCCTCTCCTCTCCCTCCTCTCCTCTCCTCTTTCTCTCCTCTCCTCTTCACTCTCCCTCCCTCTCACTCTTCTCTCCCTCCCCTCTCCCCTCTCCCTCCTCTCCCCTCTCCTCTCTCTCCTCTCCTCTTCTCTCTCCCTCCCTCTCACTCTCCCTCCTCTCCTCTCCTCCTCTCACTCTCCTCCCTCCTCCCTCTCCCTCTCCCTCTCCCTACTCTCCCCTCCTCTCCTCTCCCTCTCCTCTCTCCTCTCCTCTTCACTCTCCCTCCTCTCCTCTCTCCTCTTACTCTTCTCTCTCCCCTCTCTCCTCTCCCTCCTCTCCTCTTCTCTCTCCCTCCTCTCCCTCTCCCTCCTCTCCTCTTCTCTCTCCCTCTCTCCTCTCCCTCCTCAACCTCTCCTCTCCCTCCTCCAACCTCTCACTCCTCCTCTTCTCACTCTCTCTCCCTCCTCTCCTCCCTCCTCTCCACTCTTCTCTCTCCCCTCCTCTCCTCTCCCCTCCTCTCCTCCCCTCCTCTCTCTTCTCTCTCCTCCTCTCTCCTCTCCCCTCCTCTCTCCCTCCTCTCCTCTTCACTCTCTCCTCTCCTCTTCTCTCTCCCTCCTCTCCCCACTCTCCCAGGCGCCACTAGTGCTCTCAACCTATGAATACTTCCAGTCAGGACATCAAAAATGGCCTCGTTATATTTTCTACAATTAACCGTCCATACATTACTTCAGTCTCCTCCTCCTCTTCTTCCTCCTCTTATTCCTCTTCTTCCTCCCTTACTCCTCGTACTCTTCTTCTTCTTCTTCTTCTTCTTCTTCTTCTTCTTCGTCTTCACTTTTTATCACTAATATTTTCCTCCACTCTTTCCTCTAATCTTCTCTTCCTCTTCCTCATTCTCAAGTATTCCTCTTCCTTCCTCCTCCTGTGTATTAATTTCTCTCACCCTCTTTCTCCCATTCCTTCTCCTCCTCATTCTCACTGTCATCCTCTTACCTCTTCCCCTCTTGATATTTCCACCTCTTCACTGTCCTCCACCTCCTCCTCTTCCTCCACCTTATCTCTTTCTCCTCCTCTTATTCATCTCCTTCTTCCTACACCATCATCATCATCTCATCTCAGTCCCTTGTGTTATAATCTTTCACCTCAAATTTGGTTAAGTCTTGATAACTTTGTTTTTATTTTATTCTTGAAGGTTTAGTACTGAATGGCTCTGTTAATATGACTTGGGATTAGTGGGAGGGAGGGATTACTAGTGGGAGGATAGTAGGAGGGAGGAGGATTACTAGGGAGGGAGGAGGGAGGATTACTAGTGGGAGGGAGGGAGGATTACTAGTGGGAGGGAGGGAGGGAGGGATTACTAGTGGGGGCGAGGGAGGATTACTGGGAGGGAGGGAGGATTACTAGTGGGGAGGGGAATGCTAGTGGGAGAGATTACTAGTGGGAGGGAGGGAGGATTACTAGTGGGAGGGAGGAGGATTACTAGTGGGAGGGCGAGGAGGATTACTAGTGGGAGGGATTACTGATGGGGAGGAATACTAGTGGGAGGATTACTAGTGGGAGGGAGGGAGGATTCGTGGGGAGGGAGGGAGGAGGATTACTAATGGGAGGGTGGGAGGAGGATTAGGAGGGAGGGGAGGGAGGGATTACTAATGGGAGGGAGCGAGGATTACTAGTGGGGGGAGGGAGAGGATTGCTAATAGGAGGGAGGAGAATACTAGTAGGAGGAAGGGATTACTAGTAGGAGGGAGGGAGGAGGATTACTAGTGGAGGGAGGATGGATTACTAGTAGGAGGGTGGAGGAGGGATTACTAGTGGGAGGAGGAGGATTACTAGTAGGAGGTAGGGAGGTGAGGTTACTAGTGGGAGGGAGGAGGAGGAATGTTAGTAGAGGAAGAGGTGAGATAATATTTGTGGAAGAGGTGAGAGAGAGATTATCTTTACTTTCTTTTATTCTCCCTTGAGTCAACAATGCCAGACTGAGAATTAAATCACACAGGAAAATAACCCCTAATAATAAGACATAATACAAGATAAATAAGGAACTAGGATAAACAATAAAACAATAAATGAAGATAAAACGATAATTAAAAGACAGCAAGAGAGATGTATCATGAGGAACGATTTATGATTAATGGAAAATGACGGAAATGACATAAATAGAGAAAGAAATGAAAGAGAAGTGTCAAGGAAGATGGAAATGAACGGCGATAAGTAGTAAATTGATAGAAGAGGTGGAGGTGATGATGGGATGTGACAGACAGACAGACAGGCAGACAGACAGATAGAGACAGGCAGAAGAAGACAGACATATAGACAGAGAGACAGACAGACCGACAGACAGACAGACAGAGAAAGAGACAGACAGATAGATAGAGAGACAGACAGACAGACAGAGCAAGGCAGACAGACAGACGACAGAGAGAGACAGGCAGAAGAGACAAACATATAGACAGACAGACCGAGAGACGGACAGAGAGACAGACAGACAGAGACAGGCGACAGATAGAGAGAAGAAGCAGGCAGAGAGACAAACATATAGACAGACAGACAGACAGATTGAAGACAGACGACCGACAGAGACGAGACAGAGACAGACAGACAGAGAGAGAGACAGGCAGACAGATGAGGAAAGCAGGCGAGAGAGACAAACGTATGAGCACAGACGGCAGACCGACAGACGGACAGACAGATTGAGAGAACAGACAGATCGACAGACAGACAGACAGAGAAGAGACGAACAGATAGACAGACAGACAGGCAGAAGACAGACAGACAGACAGGGCCAGGCAGAGAGACAGCAGACAGACAGGCAGACAGATAGAGAGAGAGAGAAAGCATAGACAGATAGACAGACAGACCGACAGACAGACAGAGAGGGAGACAGACAGATAGACAGACAGACAGATAGACAGACAGACAGACAGACAGACAGACAGACAGACAGGTGATGCAGCTACTGTACAAACATTCTTCCATTCCAACAACAGGAGATGACTAGAGACTGATTATCCATCCTTACAGGTGAAAAGGATAGGGAGACAGGTGTTAATGAACTAATTTATCAAGTGCCCAGGTGTAGCAGTTCGTTAACAGAGAGGTGATGTGTAAATGTAAGGTCAGTGACACACAATAGTTGGGAAGGTTAGCTTAGGTCAGGTTAGGTTAGGTTAGCTTAGGTCAGGTTAGGTTAGGCTACAGTTTATCGTAAATTCTCAATAAACGTGATTGTTATGCCGGATCTCTTGTTATTGTATCTCTCTCTCTCTCTCTCTCTCTCTCTCTCTCTCTCTCTCTCTCTCTCTCTCTCTCCTCTCTCTCTCCTCTCTCTCTCTCTCTCTCCATTAATGTAATTCATCTGTCATTTACCGTCTGTCCACCTGGCAGAGCTGTCACACTTTCACCATCTCCTTTCATCATTATCTAACTTTCCAATTATTTCATTATTATTTCTTTCGTGAATTTATCTCCGTAATTATTCTTGTTTTAGCTTCTCTCATATGTATTTCTTTGTATTCTTCTATTTCCTGTTAATGTCAAGTTATCATATCCTTTCTCTTCTTCCCTCTTCCTCCTTCATTATTGTCCTCTCCTTCCTTCTCCTCTTCCTATCATCTCCCTTTCTCATTTTTCTATCACTTCTCTAGCTTTCTCACCCGTTTATCATTAATTCCCTTTCATTTCCCCTTCATCCCCCCTTTTTCCCTCATTATCCGTCTTCTCCTTTTCTTATTATGTTCCCTTATCTCCTCACCCTTTTCTCTCACGTCTCTCTACCTCTTCTGCTAGGGAGATTAGTACCTGATGAGACGACTGTACAAGCATTGGGCAGATAGGAAATAAGGTTAGGGGTGACAACTTAGCTCTCTCTCTCTCTCTCTCTCTCTCTCTCTCTCTCTCTCTCTCTCTCTCTCTCTCTCTCTCTCTCTCTCTCTCTCTCTCTCTCTCACTTTGCTTTTCTTCCTCCTCCCCTCTCTCCTTCCCTCCCCCGGCTGCCTTTATTTCCCCATATTCTTCCTATTTCTCCTCCTACCATTTCCACTTCCCGTTTCCTCCTTCCTCCTTTTCGATTCCTCTCCCTTTCATTTTCCTCCTTTTTAAACTCCTATTCTCCTGCTTTTCCAACCCCTCTTCTCTTTCCTCTTATCCCCTCACCCCTCTTACTCTCCTTCTCCTTTATTCCTCCTTTCACCTCTACTTCTTCTCTCACTTCTCTCCCTCTCCTCACTTCCTCCTTCCTCCAATCCCCCTCCCCCCTTCACCCCCACCCCTCCTTCCCACCCCCCCCACCCCTCCCCTTCACCCCCTCTCCCTCCCCCACCTCCTTCCCCTTCACCCCTTCCTCCCCTTCACCCCCCTCCTCCCCTTCACCCCCTCCCTCTCCCCTTTACCCCTCCTCCCCCTTCACCCCCTCCACTTCCCTTCACCCCTCCCTTCACAACCTCCCCCCTTCACCCCCTCCCCTCCCCTTCACCCCGTCCCCCTCCACTTCACCCCTCCCTCCCCTTCACCCCCTCCCCCTCTCCTTCACCCCCTCCCCCTCCCCTTCCCACCCCCTCCCCTCCCCTTCCCCCCTCCTCTCCCTTCCCCCACCCCTCCCTTCCCCACCCCTCCCCTCCCTTCACCCCTCCCCTCCCCTTTACCCCCTCCCACCCCTTCACCCCCCTCCCTCCCTTCTCCCTCCCCTCTCCCCTTCACCCCTCCCCTCCCTTCACCCCCTCCTCCCTTCACCCCCTCAGAGTAGAAGATGTCGACAATAGAAATCAGGGTTCCTACAGTATGTCATCCATCTCTCTCTGATCTCTTCCTGTTTCTTCTCTCTTCCTCCTTCTCTTCCCTCTCCCTTTATTATCCTCCTTTTCCTTCCTATGTCTCTTTCTCTTTCGTCTTACTCTCTTTATGCGTCGTTTTCTTTGAGAGTTATGATGTCTGTCTTTCTGTCTGTCTGATTCTCCCTCACTCTCCCTCTCCCTCCTCTCTCCCTCTCCCTCCCTCTTCCTCCTCTCCCCTCTCTCCACTCTCCGCCTCTCCCTCATCCCTCTCCCTCCCTCTCCGCCTCTCCCCTCCTCTCCCTCTCCCTCCTTTCCTCTCCCTCCCTCTCCCTCAGTCTCCCCCTCTCCCCTCCTCTCCCGCCTCTCCCTCACTCTCCGCCTCTCCTCCTCTCAGCCTCTCCCTCACTCCTCCTTCTCCCTCCTCTGTCTCTCCTCCTCTCCCTCTCCCCTCACTCTCCTCTCCCCTCCTCTCCCCTCTCTCTCCCCTCCTCCCGCCTCTCTCCCTCTCCCTCCTCTCCGCCTCTCCCTCCTCTCAGCCTCTCCCCCTCCTCCTCCAGCTTCTCCCTCACTCTCTGTCTCTCCCTCCCTCTCCCTCTCCCTCATTCTCCCTCTCCCCTCCTCCCCTCTCCCTCCTCTCCCTCCTCTCTCCTCTCCCCTCACTCTCCGCCTCTCCCTCCCTCCCCTCTCCCTCACTCTCCCCTCTCCCTCCTCTCCTCTCCCCTCCTCTCCCTCTCCCCTCCCCTCTCCTCCTCTCCCTCTCCCTCTCTCTCCCTCTCCCTCCTCTCCGCCTCTGCCTCCTCTCCCTCTCCCCTCCTTCCTCCAGCCTCTCCGTCCTCTCCACCTCTCCCTCCTCCCCCCGCCTGGGCGTCAGGGTATGCTCAGACTATGAATATTCAAAGTGAAAGTACAGTCGGCGGTGATTGGCTTAGGACCAGTCCTGAGTCTCTCTCTCTCTCTCTCTCTCTCTCTCTCTCTCTCTCTCTCTCTCTCTCTCTCTCTCTCTCTCTCTCTCTTTCTCTCTCTCTCTCTCTCTCTCTCTCTCTCTCTCTCTCTCTCTCTCTCTCTCTCTCTCGTTCTCCGTATGTGTGTCTTTTGTGTCTTTCTCTCCTCTCTCTATCTATCTATCTAACTCTCTCTCTCTCTCTCTCTCTCTCTCTCTCTCTCTCTCTCTCTCTCTCTCTCGTTCTCCGTATGTGTGTCTTTTTGTGTCTTTCTCACTCTCTCTATCTATCTATCTCTCTCTCTCTCTCTCTCTCTCTCTCTCTCTCTCTCTCTCTCCATACAGAGACATGCGGGCGGGAAACAAACAGGTAGTAGTTTGGGAATTGTCCTCTGTTGCTATTTCTGTTTCCTCTCTGTTGCTTTTGTTTCCTCTTTCTGTCCGTTTCTTTCTCTGTTTTTTGTTTCCTCCGTCACTCACTATCGCTATCTCTTTGTCTTTGTCTCTCGTTATCTCTCTCTCTCTCTCTGGCACTGTTTATGTCTCTCTGTCTTTCTCACTTTCTCTTTGGTTTATTTCTGTTATTCCATATTTAATCTTCCTGTATTTCCCTTCCACATATCTTCTCTATTTTTTTTATTCTTATTATTTAGTTACACCCTTATTCTTGATCTACTCTGTGTATCTTCTATTTTCCTTATTTATTCTCCCGTATTCCTTTTTACTGTCTTTTATTGCCTTATTTCCCCTCATTCCACTGTATTTTTCCTTATTATTATTATTCATTATTTACTCTCCCTTATTTACCCTCCCTTATTCTTTATTTTTCTCCCTTATTTTTGTCTTCCCCCATTTATCCCCCCTTCCCCTCTTCCTTATTTACCCTCCTTTATTTCTCTCCTTCCATATTTTTCCTCCTTTCCTTCCTTATTTCCCCTATTCCTCATTTACTCTCCCTGTATCTCCCTCCCAGTAATAATCATCACTGTATATTTTCCTTATTTCCGTGTTTATTATCCTCCTTATTTCCGTGTTTATTATCCTCCTCATTACCCAGCTGGGGCTAGTGGCCGGGATAATAGTGTGTTTGTTTGTTTGTTTTTTTGTTTCTCTTTGTTTTTATTTGTTCATCTCACCTTGGTGGTTCTTACAAGGTGAATTGCCTCCCTTAATTAGACCTGGCAAATGGCTTCACAGGAAATGGGATTCTCTCTCTCTCTCTCTCTCTCTCTCTCTCTCTCTCTCTCTCTCTCTCTCTCTCTCTCTCTCTCTCCTCAAAAAAAAAAAAAAAAAAAAAAAAAAACCCGACAGCAAACTACGAGAAAGAAAAGAAAAGAACGAATAATGAGAGGCTCCCGGGAGGGCCGCGATAAACACGTTGCCACAGCCGCGATAAACACGTTGCCACAGCCAGACTGAAACTTTAAAAGCTGATTGGTGCAAACAAGATTTTCTCCGCTTTTCATCACCCCCAAACACCCGGCAAACTTTCACTATGACGCAGTTTGCTCTAAGTTAGACTGACAACAAAGAAACAGAGAAGCCTTCGGGGTCTCTCTCTCTCTCTCTCTCTCTCTCTCTCTCTCTCTCTCTCTCTCTCTCTCTCTCTCTCTCTCTCTCTCTCTCTCTCTCTCTCTCTCTCAGTAGATAAATCTCTTAAAATCAGATACTATGATAATTTTACACCAGTTGAACAGAGTTAACAGGAGACATTAGTAACATAGATTCTGTTATTGGATTTACTTCTCCCATTTATCATCTCTGTCTGTACGGTATATATTTATTGTATTATTTTTCGATATATTTCCAGGGGTAATGTGTCTTGTTACTTTACACTGTTGTTATATTTGAATTATATTGTTACTATCGTTCTTAATTAGCATCATATTGTACTTTAATATATATTTTATGAGTTGTTTTATGTATAGGCCAATTGGACTTACATGATTAGAGAGAATATGTAGATAGATGGATTATGATGATGTGGGTGATGATGATGATGATGATGATGATGATGATGATGGTCATGATGATGATGAGGATGATGATCATGATTCTATATTTATATCGTAATAATAATAATAATAATAATAATAATAATCATAATAATAATAATAATAATAATAATAATGGTGGTAATAATAATAATAATAATGGTGGTAATAATAATAATAATAATAATAATAATAATAGTAGTAATAATAATAATAATAATAATACTAACACCACACCACGTACTACATCACATTGCTTGACTATTTTCCACCAGTTAGATCTACCGTCCAAATTACCGAGATTAAAATATGCTAACTCATAACACCCATTACTGTGAACTGCCTTTCATTCACTAATTTAACTTTTAATAACGGTAAACGATACACGGGAATGACGACATCTGAAACTCAATTACGTGTTAGTATTAATTTTTTTTCTCCTGCATTAAAACACTAGAGAAGAACACTGGCTTCATTTTGTGTGTGTGTGTGTGTGTGTGTGTGTGTGTGTGTGTGTGTGTCCAGATTGTCAATTCAATCATATTTACTTCCATCTTTTATTAAATATACATTAAAAAAAACTATTTGTAATGTAAAAAAAAAAAGTTATTTCCAGCATAAACATTCAGACTTACTATCTTCCCATTGGAGAGAAGTTCACTTTTATTTTCTACTTTTTCCCCCCACCATTCGTAGTACAAACCACTAGAGCATAAATCCTCCTCTGGAACAAATGCGTAAAAATAAAGATAAAATTGTAAAAAAAAAAGGGGGGAAAAAAGGCTTCCGCTCTTTTATGTGAAATCAGTTTGATATTTTCGGAAATTAAATCATTAATTCAATCACTCGCTGAATATAAATTGCTTGATTTGAATGTCCAGGTTATTAGTAGGTGGGGCGTGGCGAAATATATCTCAAATTAATTCACGTACTCACCAAATTGAAACTGCTTTGTATTTAATAGATTCCAAAGATATATATATATATATATATATATATATATATATATATATATATATATATATATATATATATATATATATATATATATATTTCTTTTACAATGTGTGTGTGTGTGTGTGTGTGTGTGACATAGATTTTGTTGTTGTTCTGATGCAAGATCAATACAAACTCAGACGGTAATTGTATAAATGTATTCCGATTATTTTTTTCATAACTAATTTTTTTTTACCTTTGATTAAAGAATAGAAGAGTCAGAAACTGTTATTGTATTAATTTATTGTTTTTATTTACTGGATTATTTTTTTTTCTTGTGAATCCCGACGAATAGAAGTCAGAAACGGTGGCTATTATTGTAGACAAGTTTTAACCCATTGAGTGCCGAGGCTTTTTTTTTCTCCAGAACAAATTCGTCAGGAGTCAGAATAAACCACATCCAGGAATAAACTTCTCTTTAAAGGGTCATATTATTCTAATCTTTATTCTTTTAGCTGTGATATATTTTCACTTATGATTAATAGAAAAAAATTAATACAACTATGACTGTATTCCAATGTATTCTTTTAATAGTCAGGTATATTTTTGGAGTAACAGCAGCATTAAAAGTCAGATATATTTAGTTGTTATTAATGAGTTGTATTTAATTTTTTTTACCGTGATTGAATTTTTTTTTTGATTAACGACATTCGGAAAGTCAGAAATTAGTCTTTATTTTTGTATTCTAAATTTTGTATTCTGACTTTATTTGTAATTAACGGCACGAAAGGTAAAAAGAAACTCGTTGGTATTAATTGATCTATTTTTTATTCTATTTTGGTACCATATTTGTTGAAGGAAGGAAGGAAGGAAGGAAAGAGAGAGAGAGAGATAGAACAAAAATAGGAGTATTGTAGAGTGAGGAAAAGAGAAAGAAGAATGGAGAGAGGGAGAATGATAAAAAGGAAACAGGAATGGGACAAAGGGGGTAAGAAAAGGCAGTGAGAGAGGATGGGGGTGAGGGAGGAGCGAAGAGAACTGTAAACACGTCGTTGGCACCTCGTCTTCCCGGGACATTAATTTAGCGAGTGATTAATAAGTCATCACACACGCTAACTTAGAAGGACGCAAATATTCATGATTTAGGCCAATTAGTAACTCTGGGCATTAGCGAATCTTCGAGCTTAATGTACATGAATATTTATGGCTAGATATTCTGTATATTAACTTACAAAGGATTTAGGAGGATTTTTCTGCCATTGTTTTCATATTTTTGGGGGATTTATTTTTTTTTATTGACGTTAAATTCTTGGATGTGAAGGTATTTTGGTCTTTGTGAATGGTGATGGCAGGTCCCTTCCACCCCTCACTGATGGTAGAGTCTTGGTGCAGTTTCATCCTCATTTTGGAAGTTAATTTTTATGTTTAAGTCTTTATGTTTATCTAGTAAAGTGTATTCTTGAACGTAGGGAAGGAGCTCTTGTTACTCCTCGCTTAACGTAGGGAAGGAGCTCTTGTTACTCCTCGCTTAACGTAGGGAAGGAGCTCTTGTTACTCCTCGCTTAACGTAGGGAAGGAGCTCTTGTTACTCCTCGCTTAACGTAGGGAAGGAGCTCTTGTTACTCCTCGCTTAACGTAGGGAAGGAGCTCTTGTTACTCCTCTCACTTAACGGGAAGGGCTCTTGTTACTCCTCGCTTAACATAGGAAAGGCTCTTTTTACTCCTCCTTAACATAGGGGAAGGGCTCTTGTTATCTCCTCGCTTGGCGTAGGGAAGGAGCTCTTGTTACTCCTCCTTAACATAGGAAGGGGCTCTTTACTCCTCGCTTAACATAGGGGAAGCGGCTCTTGTTACTCACTTTCAGCAACGCGTAGGAAGGAGCTCTTTTACTCCTCGCTTAACATAGGAAGGGCTCTTGTTACTCCTCGCTTGGCATGAGAAGGAGCTCTTGTTGCCTCCTCGCTTAACGTAGGAAGGAGCTCTTGTTACTCCTTGTAACGTAGAAGGAAGGAACTCTTGTTACTCCTCGCTTAACATAGGGAAGGAGCTCTTGTTACTCCTCTCGCTTGGCGTAGGGAAGGAGCTCTTGTTACTCCTCAGCAACGTAGGGGAAGGAGCTCTTGTTACTCAACTTGTAACGTAGGGAAGGGAGCTCTTGTTGGTCCTCGCTTAACACATAGTGAAGGAGCTCTTGTTACTCCTCGCTTAACATAGGAAGGAGCTCTTGTTACTCCTCGCTTGGCGTGAGGAAGGAGCTCTTGTTACTCCTCGCTTAACGTAGGGAAGGAGCTCTTGTTACTCCTCTCTTAACGTAGGGAAGGAGCTCTTGTTACTCCTCGCTTAACATAGGGAAAGAGCTCTTGTTACTCCTCGCTTAACATAGGGAAGGAGCTCTTGTTACTCCTCGCTTAACATAGGGAAGGAGCTCTTGTTACTCCTCGCTTAACATAGGGAAGGAGCTCTTGTTACTCCTCGCTTGGCGTAGGGAAGGAGCTCTTATAATTCCCTTTTGATAAATTATATGCATTGTTGATTGTTCTTAGCGGGGATGAAGGAAATATTTACGCCATCCATCCCTTAATAAGTTCTTCTGAGAGATGAGTGAATTATTTAGTTCCCTCAACCTCCCTAGACCTCCCGGTAATGCTCCTCGCCTTTTGAGGTTTAGGAATATCTAAACAGAATGAAAATAGTCGAATTTCGGTATAGCATAACTAGAATGACCTTTTTTTAATACATACTAGTGGACTTATTTTGACAATTTCGATTATTTTTTACTTTTCAAATTAGCTGTAAATTACAATATCTACTGTCACATCGACTGATTTTGTGAATGAAAATACGTAAATGACATGTTTCGTAAATTTTGTGTTTACTTACCTAAATGAAAGCTAAACTATATCTTCATATTAATTTGCATAGGATAGGTTTTATTCTGCTGGTGGTGCCGTGGTAGCGATTCCTATTCACACGTAGAGGTCAGGTTCGGTCCCGACTAGTGAGGCTGTGTTTGTAGAGTGAATAGAAATGGTTAACCTTACGAATGACAGCTAGACAAAATATACATGTTTCTCATTATGGTCTAAGATATTTTGGCCGAATATTTCTGAAGTTTAGTTATATTTACGACTATTGTTAAAACAAGTTGGCACTCATACCACGTGTAAACCCTAAAAGCTTCTTCTTCCTCCTCTTCCTCTTTCTCTTCCTCTTTATCCTCCCCTTTCTGCTTCTTCTCCTTCTCTCCCTCCTCCTCCTCTTCGTGTGTTGGGAGATGTTACACAGAGCGGCAGTAACTCCTCTCCAGCCATTCATCAGATCACACTTCACGAGAACACAAAGGCAGTGTGTGTGTGTGTGTGTGTGTGTGTGTGTGTGGGTGGGTGTGTGTGCTGTGTGTGTATGTGTGTGTGTGTGTGTGTGTGTGTGTGTGTGTGTGTGTGTGTGTGTGTGTATGTATGTGTGTGTGTGTATGTGTGTGTGTGTGTGTGTGTGTGTGTGTGTGTGTGTGTGTGTGTGTGTGTGTGTAATAGAAACTAACATTGGTATTATCGTCCTAACACTGATGTTAAAATGACCATATAAAATAGAATGACTTTCTTCAAATAGTAACTTAACTAGACAGTCACTGAGGGCAAAATAGGACCCACTAAAATATAGGAGTACAACAGGAACTATAACTAAGGCAGGAGTTCAAAGTTAATATGACATTGAAGTTTATTCCCATGCGCAGACAGACATACACATATAAAATCCCCAAACAAGCAAATATACACAGACATACATACATAAAATCCAAGACTTCGCCCATATGTCTAGAGAAAACATCCGGAAACACTTATCAGAGTTATGTCAGTGTAGATTACCATCCAGGTGGCGCTGTTGACGTTATCCACTGAGTGTCTAAAACACACACACACACACACACACACACACACACACACACACACACACAAGGTGGTTGAATACAGACAAAACTGAGGCCAAACGTTTAGTAAAGAAGACGTGTTGATAACTCACTCTTGTGTCTTAAAAGTGTATGCATGGTAGGCTTATGTCACTGTGTGTCTTAAGAGTGTATACATGGTAGGACTATGTCACTGTGTGTCTTAAAGTGTAGTCATAGTCACGGTAGGCCTATGTCACTGTGTGCCTTAAAGTGTAGTCATAGCCACGGTAGGCCTATGTCGCTGTGTGTCTTAAAGTGTAGTCATAGTCACGGTAGGCCTATGTCACTGTGTGTCTTAAAGTGTAGTCATAGTCAAGGTAGGCCTATGTCACTGTGTGCCTTAAAGTGTAGTCATAGCCACGGTAGGCCTATGTCGCTGTGTGTCTTAAAGTGTAGTCATAGTCACGGTAGGCCTATGTCACTGTGTGCCTTAAAGTGTAGTCATAGCCACGGTAGGCCTATGTCGCTGTGTGTCTTAAAGTGTAGTCATAGTCACGGTAGGCCTAGCATCACCAAGTAATGTCTTAAGAGATAGTCATAGTCACAGTAGGCCTATGTCACTGTGTGTCTTAAAGTGTAGTCATAGTCAAAGGTAGGCCTATGTCACTGTGTGTCTTAAAGTGTAGTCATAGTCAAAGGTAGGCCTATGTCGCTGTGTGTCTTAAGAAGTGTAGTCATAGTCACGGTAGGCCTATGTCGCTGTGTGTCTTAAAGTGTAGTCATAGTCACAGTAGGCCTATGTCGCTTCTGTGTGTCTTAAAAAGTGTAGTCATAGTCCAAGGTGGCCTATGTCACTGTGTACCTTAAAGTGTAGTCATATCGTATACAGTCCTCCTCCCCATTCCGTCTCTACTTTCGCTCGAAGCGCATGCCCCACGGTATGTTATAAAGATCAGTTAGGGGGGTGCTCAGTGGCTGTTCCGTTTGTTTGTTTTCATTGTTCCTGTCCGGGTGATGTATGAGGCTCAGTTAAGAAGCTGATAACAGGACCATAAGCCTTAGTGGAGAAGGAACTGTGTAAAATGACCCACATTGTTGATGCCACACTGCCAGGGCCGGCCACTGCTTGTGTGAGTCGTTCACCAGGGCCGGCCACTGCTTGTCTGGGTCGTTCACCAGGGCCGGCCACTGCTTGTGTGAGTCGTTCACCAGGGCCGGCCACTGCTTGTGTGAGTCGTTCACCAGGGCCGGCCACTGCTTGTGTGAGTCGTACACCAGGGCCGGCCACTGCTTGTCTGGGTCGTTCACCAGGGCCGGCCAGTGCTTGTGTGAGTCGTTCACCAGGGCCGGCCACTGCTTGTGTGGAGTCGTTCACCAGGGCCGGCCACTGCTTGTGTGAGTCGTTCACCAGGGCTGGCCACTGCTTGTGTGAGTCGTTCACCCAGGGCCGGCCACTGCTGTGTGAGTCGTTCTGGGGCCAGCCACTGCTTGTGTGAGTCGTTCACCGGGCCAGCCACTGCTTGTCTGGAGTCGTTCACCAGGGCTGGCCACTGCCCAGCGTAATGAGTCGTTCTGGGGCTGGCCACTGCTTGTCTGGAGTCGTTCTGGGGACGGCCACTGCTTGTCTGGAGTCGTTCACTAGGGACAGCCACTGCTTGTCTGGGTCGTTCACCAGGTCCTGCCACTGCTTGTCTGGGTCGTTCATCAGGTCAGGCCACTACTTGTCTGGGTCGTTCATCAGGTCCGGCCACTGCTTGTGTGAGTCGTTCACCAGGGCCGGCCACTGCTTGTGTGAGTCGTTCACCAGGGCCGGCCACTGCTTGTCTGGGTCGTTCACCAGGGCCGGCCACTGCTTGACTGAGTCGTTCACCAGGGCCGGCCACTGCTTGTCTGGGTCGTTCACCAGGGCCGGCCACTGCTTGTCTGGGTCGTTCACCAGGGCCGGCCACTGCTTGTCTGGGTCGTTCACCAGGGCCGGCCACTGCTTGACTGGGTCGTTCACCAGGGCCGGCCACTGCTTGACTGGGTCGTTCACCAGGGCCGGCCACTGCTTGTCTGTGTCGTTCACCAGGTCCGGCACCTGGCTTGTGATATTTAGCGTCACCAAAGTTCGTCATTATAAACTTTGTGACAAACATCAAGGTAATCATCGACCAGTGGCAGTTTGGCTGTTGTTTATTGGGGTAAAGAAACCTGCTGGAGGTAAACTTGTCCCTGAACGTTGAGATCAACAACAGTTGTCGTCATAGCGTCCATGATGTAGAAGCTGTAACACTAACTTATAGTTTAAATGTGTAAATAAGATTATTAAGAAATATTTAGATTTATTATGAAGTATTGGCGCGTCACTACAGTGTAAGAGTAATGTTAGTGAAAGGTTTATCAGTAATGGAGGCGGCAGAGGGCGGCTGAACCAATACCCGTCAATTTACGCCTAATGTACAGGTGAAATAAGGCAACAAATACTGAGTGTCCGCCGCCTCCTCGACACCACCGCTCACCAGTATTGTTCCGAAGCTTCGTGAGTCGAGCGGCTCTTTCTCTCTTAAGATCCTTATGACTGCAAGTTGTCCACGATTTTCGAATCATTGACCAACTTAGTTTTTTTTCGAACAAACTGAACCATCGGATCAAGGAACTTGGAAGCCGTAAGAATATAACCAAAGTTTAAAGATTATCACGACCAAGACGGCTGATCATATAAAAAAGCAGACGATAAGGACCTAACATAACAACACAACTATTGTAGGAAAATGTTGGTAAAGTTACATTAAGTTTGGTGGCCTCGTAACGCCTGAAATATTATTGGTGTTGTGGTCCAGTTCGTGGTAATGTTTTGAACAGTGACCACACCACAAGACAACCGCCGCGTGACACCTGTGGGGGAGGTGCCTGGACGCTCGCCGCTCTCACCTACTTTATTAATGGTTCTAGTAATTTAATCAAGTGTTTAGTGATATAAACATCCACGTTGTGACACATGTGAGCATCTTGGAAAAGTTAGATGCAGATAGTGAAGTGTTTAAGAAGAGTTTGGTGAAGATAATTGGCTGAACATCGGGTCAACATGGCCGCCCTCAGGAGGCAGGTAAGACAGTTCCTCCATGTTGTTGATGGTCGTGCGGCGTAAAGTATCTAACACGTCCTGTAAACACTTATGATCACCGGAATAATATCTGAACTCGGAAGATACTTTTCTAAATTAGGTTGGCAACGATTATTAAATAGTAAAGGTTCCGTTATAGTTTACGGTCGTGTTTGATATTACTAATGGGTTGTTATCTTCGTTTTTTTTAACATAACAGTTTTAATGCATAAAACTTAAAGGTATTATTGCTTTTATTGTCCCACATTTTTTTTAAATACATTTCATGTAGTTTAGACAATTAGAAAACAAAATTCTGACATTTTCGTCGGAAATTTAGATTTTTCGAGTATTTTAACCAATAAAATTACCAACAATATTAGTTGTTTGAAGGGAATTTAAGTTGGTATTATTGCTTTTAATTGCCCCTCAACTTTTTTTTGAATACCGATCAGATAGTTTAAAAAAAATCTGGTAAATTTGTAGTCACACCGTTCACTTTTAGCAAGTAAAAAATATATTTTTCTAGTGTATTTGTGTGTGCTTAGACCGAATATGACCTTCATTTCTGGCGGAAGTTAGCCGCTTTTTTGCGATTTTTTTTCGTTTGACGTTTTCCGAGAAAAAAGTGGCTAAGCGACTCAAAAATACACAAAAAAACACTAGAAAAACAAAAACCAAACCTAACCTAACCTAACCTAACCTAACCTAACCTAACCTAACCTAACCTAACTTAACTTAATTGACTCTCACCATATGATGGAATCACCTATTTCTTACCTTATTGGCCTGGTTCTTGTTCGTCGTTGGATTCTGGGATTCTTACCCAACGTCACATATGTTGGTCTTTGCGATATTTACATTGTCTTGCTCTTAGTACACGTTACTGAGGTTGAAAGAACACCATTCGATCGATAAAATGCTATAGTTTCTACGTTTTTTTTCCAAAAAACTCGCAGTCAGCTCCATATACTTTAAGTGACATCCATCGCAGACTTCCATGGTCGGAACTGAACTTGAATTTCAAAATATGAGAGACCCAAAATGAAACTCGATTTTCATTGGGCCAAATATACTCTGAATTAAACCCATAATAATTTTAATTGGTTCCAAAAGCAAAAACGTTTTTGATTGGCCGCGTGACGTGTACGGTACACATGCGCGTAATGATTTATGAAGGAGACGGGAGAGACGCACAGTGTTGGGTGAGAGGCAGACGATAATGGCGGGAGGTTAATGGAAGAAAATTGATTTTTTATTTATTTTTTTTAAAGCTATCTCCGTTATTATACATTTCCGCCGGTAATGTAATAGATGAAAATTATCTCATAATTAGACGTCTTATTCGAATATGATAATAGATTAGTGGTAGGAATGAACGGTGTGTAAACGCAATAATACCAAAAATCTTCTGTGACATTTTCGTCGGAAATTTATATTTTTCGAGTATTTTAATCGATAAAATTACCAACAATATTAGTTGTGGCAGAGCTTTGAAGTCGAGGGAAAATGTGGGATAAAATACTAAAAATAACACCAAACAAACCTTTGAAAACCTAACCTAACCTAACGTTTTCTAACTTATAAAAAAACCAAAAACTATAAAAGTTTACCGTATTCATGTTTTCAGTGTGTAGTAGGTGATGGTGTCGTTATCGGTTTTTAGTATTGTTTTTTTCGGTGTTCAGATGAGGTGGGATCCATAAACTCAAAAGTGATTCTTTACATTTTTAGGAAACGTTAGGTCAGGTTTTTCAAAGGTTTGTTTGGTGTTATTTTTAGTATTTTACCCCAAATTTTCCCTCGACTTCAAAGCTCTGCCACAACTAATATTGTTGGTAATTTTATGGATTAAAATACTCGAAAAATATAAATTTCCGACAAAAATGTCACAGAAGGTTTTTTTTAAAACTATATGATAGGTATTAAAAAAAAATTGTGGAGCAATTAAAAGCAATAATACCAACTTAAATTTAAGAACTGAGTCGGTAGTTCTGTTCCGCCTTTATCTTCTTCCTCAAGTAGGATAGCTGAGGGAGTGGTGGGAGAAGCCATATTGTTTTTCAATGGCGTCTTTATCATGTCGTATATATATATATATATATATATATATATATATATATATATATATATATATATATATATATATATATATATATATATATATATATACCACGTCTTTTTGGTCAATTTGTAGTTTCGACCACCCACGGCTATCAAGTTAAGCAATGTGTTTTTCCCATGGTTTAGACAATTATAAAACACTTGTCTTCTATGAAGTTTCCTTTGCAAATTTACCAAAAATTACCTAACGTAACTATCCAACCGGGAGGCTCTGTTCCCCTGGATCCCCCGGTATATTGAAGTGTTTTAAAATTGTCTAAACCATCGGAAAAACACATTGCTTAACTCGATAGCCGTGGGCGGTCGAAACTACAAATTGACTGTTGTTTTCATTGGCACCAGATATCAAAGTAAGTTTTTTCTACCTAATATGCCCGGGGGAGATATCCGGCTAGGAAGTTCTGTAAGGTTCGGTAGGGTTCTTAGGTTAGGTTTTGTAAGGTTCTGTGCATTCTCGTCTTCATTTTCGTGTTCAGGATCATGCAAATAGTATGGCCAGAAAATTGGGTTTCATTTCCATAAGTTATTTCGGGTGCTAACCATCTGGTCCACCTTTACCCGAGTGGAAAACGACTTTGAAATTATTAACAAAATCGCTAAATACGGCGTGGCTTCCCCGTTTCAGTGACTTGACAAAAAACCTCAATAGTCTGATTTTCGCTGGAATGAATCACTAAGCGATGTACTGTATACTGTGTGAGGTCTGACACCGTCCCCATTATTTAATCCATCGTCTCATTTAATGCATCATCCCATTACCTGTCTATCGTTTTATTTAATGGATCGTCTTCATTAGATAATAGACAATTTATCTAATTTCTCGTGGTGTTCTATTATCGATCGTTTACGTTATCCATTCTAGTCCTTCGTTTTCATTATATAATCCCTCTCCTCTTAATCGTCTCCATTATATAATCCATCCACCCTCATTAATTAATCTATAGTTATCTTAATCGATCTACTACCAGCTTTCCCATCACACAAGCATACACACACGTACACACACACATAAATGCATACGCACACATACGCATACATACATACGCATGCATACATACCTACCCATGCATACATACCTACCCATACATACATACCTACGCATACATACATACCTACGCATACATACATACACACGCATACATACATACATACATACATACATACATACATACATACATACATACATACATACATACATACATACATACACACACACACACACACACACACACACACACACGCATACATACATACTCACGCATACATACATACACACGCATACATTACACACACACGCACATACCCCGAATGGCATTACAACTGACCAACTTACCTACTCATACTGTCTGTTTGTTGTCTCCCTCTCCCCCTCTGCTTCTCTCTCTCTCTGCTTTCTCTCTCTCTTTTCATTGTCGGTCGCGTCTCCATAAACCGGCAGACGACTCGAGTATAATATTGGAGGTGTCTAATCACTTCGCCAATAGCCCGAGCAGCCGTTCAATTTCGCCAACCTGAGGCCGTAGTCAATTAAGAGCGGCGTGTCGGTGATGCATGCAGAACCCCACACCCCTTCTCACCACGCCCCTCTTCCTCCTACCACGCCCCCCACCTCTTCCTCCTACCACGCCCCCCCACCTCTTCTCCTACCACGCCCCCCCACCTTCTTCTCCTACCACGCCCCCTCTTCCTTCCCACCACGCCCCCCTCTTCCCCTCCTACCACGCCCCCCCCTTCCTCCCACCACGCCCTCCTTCCTCCCACCACGCCCCCCTTCCCTCCCACCACGCCCCCCTCTTCCTCCCACCACACCCCTCCTTCCTCCTAAAACAGCCCCTCCTTCTCCCCACACACCCCTCCTCTCTCTCCTACCACACCCTCCTTCCTCCCCTACCACACCCCCCCTCCTTTCCTCCCAACACACCCCCTCCTCCTACCACACCCCCCTCCTTTCCTCCCACCACACCCCTCCTTCCTCCTACCACACCCCCCTCCTTCCTCCTACCACGCCCCTCCTACCCTCCCACACTCCCCCTCCCTCTCTCCTCCCCACGACTCCCCCTCCCTCTCTCTCCTCCCTGCCATCCCCCTGATGATGTGCAGGGAGATCTACTTAGCCTTGTCTACTGTGGTGATGAACGTTTGTCTGTGCTAGGTGATGAATTGCTTGTCTGTGTTGTGGTGATGAGTATTTAGCCTGTGTTGTGGTGGATGAATGTTATCTGTCTGTTGTGGTGATGAATGTTTGTCTGTGTTGTGGTGATGAGTGTTTGTTCAGTTGTGGTGATGAGTGTTTGTCTGTGTTGTGGTGATGAATGTTTATCTGTCTGTTGTGGTGTTGAATGTCTATCTGTCTGTTGTGGTGATGAATGTTTGTCTGTGTTGTGGTGATGAATGTTTATCTGTCTGTTGTGGTGATGAACGTTTGTCTGTGTTGTGGTGATGAATGTTTATCTGTCTGTTGTGGTGTTGAATGTCTATCTGTCTGTTGTGGTGATGAATGTTTGTCTGTGTTGTGGTGATGAATGTTTATCTGTCTGTTGTGGTGATGAATGTTTGTCTGTGTTGTGGTGATGAATGTTTATCTGTCTGTTGTGGTGTTGAATGTCTATCTGTCTGTTGTGGTGATGAATGTTTGTCTGTCTTGTGGTGATGAATGTTTGTCTATGTTGTGGTGATGAATGTTTGTCTGTGTTGTGGTGATGAATGTTTATCTGTCTGTTGTGGTGTTGAATGTCTATCTGTCTGTTGTGGTGATGAATGTTTGTCTGTGTTGTGGTGATGAATGTTTATCTGTCTGTTGTGGTGTTGAATGTTTGTCTGTGTTGTGGTGATGAGTGTTTGTCTGTGTTGTGGTGATGAATGTTTATCTATCTGTTGTGGTGTTGAATGTCTATCTGTCTGTTGTGGTGATGAATGTGTCTGTCTAGTGTTGTGGTCCAGAACTTTGTCTGCTGCTGTAGTACTGAACTTTGTCTGCTGCTGTAGTACTGAACTTTGTCTGCTGTTGTAGTACTGAACTTTGCTGCTGCTGTAGTACTCAACTTTGTCTGCTGCTGTAGTACTCAACTTTGTCTGCTGCTGTAGTACTGAACTTGTCTGCTGCTGTGGATGTGTTCCTTGTGGAGTAGGAAATGTGATGCTTCAGGGAGAGGTTACTAGTTAATATGAGACTAAGGAGATTACCTGAAGATTAGGCACCCCTATATAACTTAACCTAACCTAACCTAGCATAGACAAGGGAAATTATTTGAATAGCTTGTGTTTGTGTAAGGGAAAAAATATATTGACATTATGGCCGACGATAAAGAGGTACCAGACTTATGTTGGTGTAAATGCCTCGTGTACTGTTCTCGAAAAATTTGGTTGTGGTCGAGTACTTTGGTTGAGCTCGAAGACTTTGGTTGAGTTCGAGGACTTTGATTTGTGCTCGAGTACTTTGGTTGTGCTCTAGTATTTTGGTTGTTCTCAGGTACTTTGGTTGTGGTCAAGGACTTTGGTTGAGCTCGAGGAGTTTGGTTGTGCTCGAGGACTCTGGTTGTGGTCGAGGACTTTGGTTGTGCTCAAGGACTTTGGTTGTGGTCAAGGACTTTGGTTGAGCTGGAAAACTTTGGTTGAATGGCGAAGGATGGTTTCTGTCTGCTTTGAGAGGTTCTTAATATATTACCCTGTTAGGTTGTTAGCTTTGGCTGCTGCTATAGCTTGCTGGTCCTGTCTTATGTGTCCTCTTATAAGCTAAGTCTTGTTGTTGAGTGTTAGTATGAACTGAGGCATTGGACAGGATAATAATAATAATAATAATAATAATAATAATAATAATAATAATAATAATAATAATAATACATAGGAAGTTAGATCACATATTAGAGTAGTATGTAATGATCTACATATAAGTAATAAGTACATTAAAGCAGTTTGAGAGAAACATAAATTAACCTGATTTACATAAAAAAATATATTAATAGATGAGTGGACTGTCTTAGCCTCACCCAAACACTTATTTAACATTGATTTTATTAAAGTTTCACTGATTTTCCAAAGACTAATTATTCTGTCTCCCTGTGTCAATATAATCATCCTGTAAGAAGAGTCGAGTCTGCACACTATTGAAAGACTGCGATTTTTTTTTCGTCATCTCAAATGTTTACTCAGACATAACCAGGTAGTCAGAGTGTTAAGACATCAACATCGTTACCAGACATCCATCAGTGTATACATTAGAGCAAGTACTACTACCCAGTCTCCACAACTCCTTCATCATTAGAGGCGAAACTTTGGCACTTTGATACGTCGCGAGAAATTTATATCAGCGAGAACATCACAGCTGAAAAGACGCATTCACCACGAGTGATTGATGAGGGGGCCACCAGGATCCTTGAGCCACCCCTCCTAAAGCTTCACACACACGTTTTCTCTCACACTCGCAACCTACCCACTTTTTTGTGATGTCTTGTAGTTATTTATCAGTTTTAACTTTTATTATTATTATTATTATTATTATTATTTCGCCATTCACCTCTGCTGCTTGTTTCCTCTGAGCCTCTCCACCAGTCTCCTACACTCACCACCTCTGTTACGTCTTGTCGTATTTTTTGCATTAATTTTAGTTTTGCCAGATCATAATTTTGTTAGAATATTTTTATAATATTTGCTGTTTGTATAGAATGACTTTTCTAAGAACCCATGATTCCCCCTCGGAGGAATTAGATCTCAAAATTACACTTTATGTAGATCATTGGAGGAAAGATAGGCTGGAGTCCCATCAAGAAATTAGATATAAAACTCACTGCTGACCACATTACACAATATTACCTATTGTCTCCTTCACTTGTGCGTTTACAGAGACTCGTCAAATAAAACGTTCTACAAATCATTACATTGAGATATTTGTTTTAATATTGTTTTACTTTGATTCCATAGTATATTTACTATTGTGATATTCCTTCTGTCGAATGTAAACAAACACAGCTCTGCCACACTGAACAAAACCTGACGAGCCCCTGTAAACGCACTAGTGAAGGAGGCTGCACACGGTGGCTATTATGAGATTCCATGACCTTACAATAAGCCTTTTGACTGATATATTCCTAAAGATAAACATTAACCATCATCTGAGCGCATATAAACCCTCCTCGTGATCCGTTACCATGGCAAGGTAAATGTCTAATTAGTGAAGCTTGTTACTGTAAATTAATGTTGTCACCGCTGGTAGCTGTCTCGTGTCATCGTTATCTTAAAGACCTTAGTTGTTGAGGCGTAGTAATAACATTATAACAACATAACAACAACAACTAAAACAACCTTATCATCTCCTATTTTCTTTTAACTTGTTTTGTTTTGTTTTTTGTTTTTTTATTCTCGTCGTTTCTCATTTGTTATTTTTTCCGGTCACCTTTTCTTCCTTTCCCATCTACTTGTGTTCTCTCTCTCGTTTCATCATCTCTTCCTAGGTCTGTACTACGTAAAGCTCTTTCTACAGTTTATATGCCATTGTTGTTCTATAATTTTCTTACCGATTTTAGGCCTTAGAGGAGCAACAACCGAGGGATGTATCTCTTAGTTTTTAATTAGTGTAATAACTTACCTATAGCAGATGCGCTTAAGGCGATAGTTACTGAGGTGCGCTAACACAACAACAACATCATCATTAAAACAAATAATAATAACTAACAAAAACGATAATAACAACAATAATAATAATAACCAACAACTAATAATAATAACAACAAACGGTGTGGTTTAAATTGGCCCTGCTGCTGTCGAGTGATGGCTGGTTAGGTTACTTTGGTCTTGCATGATAGTTATAGCAGCGTTATCCTTGACTCTAGTTATATTCATTAACATTTCTTATTTACGTAAATCTGAACAAAGACAAATTTCCTTATTTAACTCATATATGTTCTCTGTAATAATTGTTTTTACCATAATGGGATATACAGTAATTTAATATCTCGTTTAAATAATTCTTTTACCTGTGTTATATTGATTATAAGTGCATACCTGATTAGCTGTTGTCATATATGAGACTAGACTCTAATGAATAGCAATGCATAGCCAACACGGTGTAGAAGCTCGGGCGTAAAGTAATGTTGTAAACTGGCTGGGGAAGAGGTATTGACTGTCTCACCTTCGTTCTTAATTACCTGGACTATATCATTCTTCATTATATACCTGTAGTTTTTATGTTTGTTTACTTGTATTTATTTTCGATTTTTTTACTTTAGTTTCGTGTCATTGTTTTGTCCATCTTTATTATATTCTATTATTTTACCTTTTTTGATTAGTTTTATCTACTTCTATTTCCCTATTCTTCCTTTATTGAGGTATTTTACCCTATTTCCTGTTTCCTTTTATTTCTCTCATCTTCTCACCTCCTATTTCACCCTCTTATCTATTGTGGCTTGTATCTTATTTCTCTCTCTCTCTCTCCTTTGTTATGGTTACTGATGCACCACTTATTACTACACTCTCACACCTCTCTACTTCCCCTTTCTCCTACTTTCACACACACGCACTTTATTTCACCCTCCGTTGCTCCCTGTTGCATCTTCCTCCTCTTCTCCCTCTTCTTCATCATAATCCCTAATATGCTCTTTATTACATTTTCTCGCCTCTCCAATTCCATCCCACTCTCTCCCCTCCCTCTCTTCCCTTCTATTACACTGTCACATTGTTATTCCCTCTCCATCCTCTTATTACCACATGTTGCATCTTGCTACTCTTCTCCTCCTCCTCCCTCCCCTCCCTCCCTCCTCCTCCCTCCCTCCTCCCTCCCTCCTCCCTCCTCCTCCTCCCTCCCTCCTCCCTCCTCCTCCTCCTCCTCTCCTAATTCACCCTTTATTGGACTTTCTCGCCTCTCTAATTCCCACCCAACCCCTCCTTCATTTATTCCTTCCCGTATTATTCGTTCTACCTCATCGTCACCTCCCTCTTCCTCCTCCTCCTCCTCCTCCCTCCCCCCTCCTCTCCTCCCCCTCACCCTCTCTACCCCCACCCTCTCTCCTCCCCCAGAAAGAGGTGATGAATATGCAGCGGTTGGACCTCAGTTAGTCGAGAGGTCGTATCGTAAACCCAAACACTGCCCAAAGAACGTGTCCAGCTTCTCTAAAGGTTCGTTCGATTGACTCATAACAGGAGAAGTGATAATGTATCTTAACCTCGTCTTCACCTAATGCTTATACACCGCATGAACACGTAAGAACAGCATCAAAATTTAACATTGAAACTCTACCTGTGCTAGATGGGTTCACTTAAGCTCTAGTTAGGAGACCAAGTGAACGTACAGACACCCTCGTGAGTTTAATTTTGTCTGGTGTCAAGTGAACGTATCTAGTTAAGGTAGTGTTTCAGTGTACTTATGTTGCAATTGTTGAGCAATTTTGTGTTTTAGTTGAATATTAATTTGTTTTTTTTCTTATATATTCAATTACGAGGAATATTTATCATCTACGAACCTTTTGAGAAACTGAGGATGTAGAAACACTCCTTCATCTGGCATCTCCTTTGTTTACAGTCATCTGGTGGCCTCCTCCTCCACTGTGTCTTCGGTCTTGGCTTTTATTATCGTTTGATTGTTAGATTTTCTTTTATTACCCTAGATGGCTGAGAGTCTGCTTTTGTTTCAGTGTCCAGCTTTTATTACGTAGTGTAGTTTGTGTGTGTGTGTTTTTTCTTGTTTTTTTGTTTTTTTTTCGTTTATAGTGATTCTGTGTATTATTACCTTGTGTTATTTCTTGGGGTCTCTCTCTCTCTCTCTCTCTCTCTCTCTCTCTCCCACTTGACCCTTACCCGTCATTAGTGGTTGTGTGGTATTGCTTAAACCAATTATCGCTTGGTTATGCCGCCCCCCTGATCACATTGTTTATATAATGAAAACTAATTTGAATATAAGGGGGGCGGGGGTGGGGGGGGTCTCCTTGCCACGGAACTTGACTGTCTATTCCCAACACTATGACTACCGGGGTCCTGGAGGTGTGGGAAAGGTGTGGGAATGGGAGGGAGAGGTGGTGTGGGAGGATAGGTGTGGGAATGGGATAGGTAGTGCGGGAATAAGGTGGGAGAAGTAGTGTGGATGATGTGTGGGAAAGGTGGAACATAAAGGAAAAGGAACAAAACGTATCAAAGGCATGGAAGAGATATAGGTAAAATGTATGGGAGAGGAGGTAGAAGAGGGAGAGGAGGCAGAAGAGGGAGAGGAGGCAGAAGAGGGAGAGGAGGCAGAAGAGGGAGAGGAGGTAGAAGAGGGAGAGGAGGTAGAAGAGAGAGTGATTAGAGAGAGGTGAATGTCGGTCATCCCAGTTATAGCTGAAAGTGAGTGGGAGGAGTGGGAGAGGATTGAGGAATAGTGAAGGATGTGTCAATGGCTAGTTTATCACTGCTGGAGTCCTAGTGATGGGTGGGAGAGGAGGGGGGAATGTTGAGGGGGAGGAAGAAGAGGAACAGGATGAGGAGGAGAAGCAAGAGGAAGAAGAGGAGGAGGAGAGTGAGAGGGACGGAAGTATGTGACAAGAATATGTCAATGGACAACATCACTGACAGAGACTCGGTAATGGATGGAGGGAGAGTTGTGTGTGTGTGCGCGTGTGTCCGTGTGTGTGTGCGCGTGTGTGTGTGTGTGGAAGATGGAAGAATGTCGAAGAAATAAGAATGTAAGAGAAAAGAGAGAGAATGAATAAAAAGATTTGGGAAGGACGGATAGCGGAGTGGAGTGGGTGGGAGTGAGTGAGAGGAGAGGATGTAGGAATGTATGTGAGATGGATGGAATGGGAGGAGCGTGGAAAGGTGTGAGAGTAATGGAGGGAGAGGCTGAGTAGTGTGGTTGAAGTGAGTGTAAGAGAGAGAGAGAGAGAGAGAGAGGGAGAAACTTAACGATAGATGGAAGAGGAGGAGGGAGGGGGTGAGGGAGGGGTTAGGGAAGGGCGAAATGGGGAAAGGAAAGGAAAGGAGGATAGATGAAGGAAGAACTGAGGTGAAAGATGAAGAGGGAAGGAAGAAGGGGGTGGGTGATCAAGGCCAGTGATCAGAAGTCGGGCTAATGGTGAGGGGTGGGAGGGGTGAAGGGGTGAGGGAGGAGGGGTAAGGTGAGGAGGAGGGTGAAGGTGAAGTGAAGGAGGGGTGAGAAGTGAGGTGATGAGGGCAGTGATCAGTGGTCGACCAGGGCTCCAATACTGATGTCTTGAGCCAGGATTACAGCACGCCCGACACTGATCCTGGGGGAGGGAGAAGCCAGTAGGGGGGGTGTGAATAATGAAGATAGTGGTGGTAGATGGTAGTTGAGTGTGGTGGTGGTAGGGGATGGTGGTAGAATGTGGTAGTGGTAGGTTATATCAAGGTTGGTAATAGTTGTGGTAGTAGGGTGCAAAACTAATGGTTGGTGATAAGGTGTGGTAATGTGGTATTGATGGTTGTGTTGGCAGTGTGTGGTGGAGGTGGCAGCATGTGATGATTGTGGTGATGTATAATGGTAATAGGGGAATGGTGGTAGTGGTGGTCGTATTGTCTAGTGATGGTGGTTATTGTGGTGATGGTGGTTGGTGATAAAAGAGTTGATGGTGGTGGTTAATGATGGTAGTGGTAATAGTGGTTGTGGTAGTAGTTAGTAGTGATGATGAAAGTGAAGGATGGTGGTAGTGGTGGTAGAGGATAGTGGTAGTGGTGGTAGAGGATGGTGGTAGTGATGGTAGTGTAGGAGGTATATTCCAGGTAGGAGTTATATCAGGGGAGAACAGACTTGAGTTACACGGAGCTAATTACGGGAATATATTCAGGTATACTAGACAGTGCTGACGATACTGGAGTTAATAAGAGTATACCTTGATATATTAAGCTGACGACGCGAATTAACTCGTGTCGTCAGCTTAATAAGAGGAGTATACCTTCATATATTAAGCTGACGACGCGAGTTAACTTCAGTGTCGTCAGCTTAATATATCAAGGTATACTCCCCTTAACTCTAGTGTTGTCAGCTTAATAAGAGGAGTATACCTTCATATATTAAGCTGGCGGTAATATATCTAACTAGAGGTATGTATAGTGTTCAGTTATGTTAGTTATGATTTTTAATAGAATAACTAGAAACAGATAGACACTCAGACAGACAGACACGTATACATAACACTACAGACAGACAGCCAGACACACAGACAGGCAGGCAGACAGACAGATACACACACAGTGGAAAACACAGACAGGTAATTGATGGAGAGAGAGAGCGTTGCGAATCACAAAAACTGGTCAGGCCTCTCTAGTTCTCGGTAATCAAGCTTGGCCAAGGCGCTCCACTGGGTAACTTGTGCCTCCGACCAGCTTAAGAAGTCCAGGCACGTCCCAGCTTGACAATTTGGCTGACAAGGCGAAGTCTTCCCCCGGAGCCGCTGGATTCGGGTACGCTTTTGATGGTCAGAGAGAGAGAGAGAGAGAAGGAGAGCTTTATTTTCAAGCTTTTTCGTCCCTTTCACATACAGTCACGAGATCTATTTTGGTACTCGTGTTGTTGTTACGTCAAGAGGAGGATATTATTATTATTTTTTATTATGGAAGAGGTAGTGGGAAAGGGGGAAAAGAGATGGGAAAGCTGTGGAGATAGATAGACACAAGGTTACGTTAGGTGAAGGGAAACGAGGCTGAATGAGGGTGAAATGGGAAGAGGGGGAGAGAACCGATACCCACCCGGAGAGTCGTTTTTGGAGCCACACTAATGAGACAACTAGGTGTAAGGCATTTGTGGCATTAGCTACCTTAACCACCACCTCTTCTCCTCCTCTCTCCTTCCCCTCTTGTCTCTCGCTCCCCCCATGGTCTCTCTCGCTCTCCCATTCTCACTCGATCTCCTGTGCCTCAGTCCCTCATTCGCCTCTCTCTCTCTCTCCCCCTCCCTCCCTCCCTCCTCTCACTCCGTCCCCTTCTCTCACCCCTCCTCCCTCCCCTCCTCCTGGTTGGGTGGCCTCACACCTCGATGGGTTCCAAGGCAATGTTAAGTGCGTCATGAGAGAGGCAATTAGATGGTGGGGTGACAGGTGGCAAAAGGTGCAGGTTGTGACTTGTGAGGGCCGCAGGTGTTGCCATGTGCCCCCTATAACCTGTCCGGGATCAACAAAACATACTAGACTAATTTATTTTTTTTTTTTTTACCATAGATGGATTCTGATTTATTTTTGATTAAGAATAAATTTATTTTTTTTCTTTATCGAGGTATTCATTTATTTTTATTTTATTTGTATAGTGAGACTGAAAGCCTAATATTATTGTTTATATGGTGAGATAATTGTGTTTATGAAAGAGAGAGAGAGACCTTTGTATATGTGTCCTTGTTGCTGTGGCGTGTAGTTAAGACTGAAACAAACTTCAAAGTAGATAATTCCACAAACCACTTAATGAGATGTTACAGATGTTGTTTACACCTAAGATAATACAGACAGACTTACACCATGGGGTCATTATTATGGTCTTGTTGTTTGGGTTGATTCCATGACCACTTTCTTGACACTTAACAATATCCACACCACTTAATGTCTCCTACATAACAAGTGATTAAACCATTTTATTCTGAGGTTAAGAATTACCATACTAAAGGGTTAAGTTTTGCTTCATAATGACCTAATTCAACATAAAGGTTTAACCCATTATAATAAAGGGGTTTAATTTTCGTACTCAAGTGATTAAGTTTTATTCCTTAATGGGGTAATTAATCGTACTCAAGGGGTTAATACTTAGATAATTTTATAGGTTATCTCCTTTTCTATCCATACAAAGAAACAGACGAATTTGTTATTATTTTATCTAAGTCTATACTGGGATAAAACACTCGTATAAGTTCTTAATATTAAATTTCTGGGAAAAAATGGACACCAGAAGAAAATATCCAAGGAAAGAAAAGACAAAACCAACTCGTTCAAAAAATTTCCAACTAGATTTTTTTTCCCCTTCACTTGGGTTTAAGGCAATACAGAGGGTGAATAATAATGGTGCATGATGTGAATATGTGAGAGCTGGGGGCCTCGACCTACCAGCCTTCAGTCCACCGGTGAGGATTAGCATTTGTTTCCTTCTACGGATCTGCCACCAGTTGGGAGATTAGTTGCATCTTTCTTTCTTTATTTCTTTCTTTCTTTCTTTCTTTCTTTCTTTCTTTCTTTCTTTCTGTCTGTCTGTCTGTCTGTGTTTATAAGAATCTCTAACAGAAGGTATTATCCACCAGTTGTAGTAGAATGTTGGTGGAGGGGGGGTGTCTTGTGGTACTAGAATGTTGAAGGGAGTTGTGGTTGTAGAATGTTGGTGGAGGGAAATGTTGCTTCGTCAGGTAGTTCCCCTAAATTCCTCTCCATAATTTACAACCTCTGCTTCGTCAGATAATTCCTCTAAATTCCTCTACATAATTTAAAGACTGTGTTTCTTCAGGTAGTTCCTCTGTAGTGTTATTCCTCTACATAATTTCTAGCCAACTTTTCCTCTAGTGGTCCTTCTAGGTGACCGGCCAAGCGAGCCTCCCCTTAGGCCGAAGATGAAGTTAGGCAGCCAGGCGTCTCAGGCTCCGCTGATTACAGGAAAACCACCACGTGACTTATTTTCCAATAGCTGCTGATGACGTCAACTACCCCCTACCCATCTCATTTGCATTAAACTAGACTCAATTTTTTGGTGATCAGTTTGAAATAAAAACACGAGACAAAAAATACAATATTCTATCGTTCTTTGTCGACTGAGGAGTGATGTTACTATAGGTAATCGTATATAATTATTCAAATTTAATGGACTACCGTTTTGTTTACATTCCCCCAGCAGCAGCGGCGGGTCGGTTGGTTAATAAGTACCGGGTGTGGAATTTATCATCATAAAGCTTTTGATGGTGGCGGTTTGAACGAGGAACAACATGTGTTTATGAATTATTTTGGCATTTTTTATCATCGTGGCGTTAATTACGTGAATAATGAGAGCTTGGTTCGATTATGCGAGTGTAATAGTGGTGCAGGTACGATTATGCGAATGTAATGACTTGGTAGTTCGATTACACCTGAGTTATGAGGTGGGAGGCCCGTTTATGTGAGTATGATGAGGTGCCCATTGCAGATTATTAGCCGATGATGAGGTGGAGTGTTATGAGAGTATGATGAGGTGGAGTGTTATGAGAGTATGATGAGGTGGAGTGTTATGAGAGTATGATGAAGTGGAGTGTTATGAGAGTATGATGAGGTGGAGTGTTATGAGTGTATGATGAGGTGGGCACGTAGGTATGAGAGAGAGAGAGAGAGAGAGAGAGAGAGAGAGAGAGAGAGCATCAACACACGGTATCAGTATCGAAGTATAGCGACCATCTCCGACACTGCAGTTGCCAATAACAGATTTCGTCCACTTGTCAACTCGGAATTCAATTACGAGAGTCCGACGCAAAAATCCCTCGTGGTCTGATGTCAGGTTGTGGTAGTGGAATGCTGGTAGAGGGGGGGGGGGTTGTTGTTGTGGTAGTAGAGTGATGGTGGAAGGGGTGGTGGGAGTTGTTGTGGTGGTGATTGATGTTGTGGTTTCCCTAACTACGCCTCCCCTATGTACCATGATTGGCCACGATATTATGATAATTATCTTTAGCTTCCTCCATTCTCTTTGTATTTAGTGACTTATCATTTACCTCTTCCTCTTTCCTTCCTCTTTAACTTTACTTTTCCTCCTCTTTTCTTTTCATTCCTTCGTATTTTCCTCTTTTATAATTTCTTCCTCTTTTCCTCTTATTTTCCTCCTATTTTCTCTTCTTATTCCTCTTTTCATCTCTCCTCTTCCTTCTTTCCTCTTTTCCTCTTGTTTCCTTCCTCTTTTTCTCTTTCTCGCCCATAATCCTTCATCTTTGTATCATCTTCTAATTTCTCCTCTTCTTCTTCTTTTCCATTTCATTAAACTCATTTTTCTCTCTCCTCTTCCACTCTCATTCTGTTCCTCTTCAATACTTTGCTCGTTATGTCCTCTCTCTCTCTCTCTCTCTCTCTCTCTCTCTCTCTCTCTCTCTCTCTCTAGGATCTTTCATGTCGTTTTCTCCCGATTTTCTTTTTACTTTCTTTGTTCCACTCACTCCCACTCACCTCACTTTCTCCCACTCCTTCACTTACCTCTCTCTCCCACCTCCTCATTTGCCTCACTCTCTCCCACCTTTACTCCACCCTACCCACCCTTTTTAACCCTCCCCCATCATTCATCTCTACCTCGCCTCCACCCCCTTTCTTCCACACCATTTCACCCCCCCACCTTCACCTTCCACCCGTGTTTAAAAACGAGAACACAACCCCGAACTAATTAAAACTGATGTTACCTGGCCATCACCTTATCTCTGCTTGTTCCCCCTACTCTTGTCACCTATTAATTACCATTATACCCCTTTATCGACACCCTTACCCTCTCCCCTTCCTCCCCTTTTCCCCTCTGTCACTTTCTCTCTCCCTTCCTCCCTCCCTTAGTCAGTCTCCTATGTCAACCCTTAACCTTTGACCTCTGTTCCCTCCCCTAGCCTCTGCCACTTCCCCGTCATGCCCTATATCAAGCCCCCTACCCCCGCCACTATCCCCTACCCCCTTTACCCTTGCACAGTCATAGCCAAATTCAGGGATAGGACATTTATTATTCTCCCTTATCACCCCTTTACCGTACTCCTCCCTTATCACCCCTTTACTGTCCTCCTCCTCACCTACCCTTAGCGTCTTACCTCTGTTTACCCCTTGTTCAATTTTGTCTGTCTATGTTTGTGTTGGAGATCACCTCGTGTGTGTGTGTGTGTCTTGCTGCTCTTAGTTCATCTTCCTCCAGTACTGTTCCTCTTAGTTCATCTTCCTCCAGTGTTGCTCCTCTTAGTTCATCTTCCTCCAGTGTTGTTCCTCTTAGTTCATCTTCCTCCATTGTTCTTCCTCTTGGCATCAATGCTCTTTTTACACCATAGATCCGTCTCCCAAGGGGCCGTCTACAGGTCATCGTCGTCCCTACAGGAGTTGAGTATATTACTCCTTCGGGTTGTGGCTCTCCCCCCACACGCTGTACTTGTCCATACAAACTGAATCTATTCTTTTGTTGGTCTTTTAAAATTGGGGTTAGGGTTAGGTTAGGTTAAGGTTAGGTTAGGTTAGGTTACTAATAGGTTAGGTTAGGTTAGGTTACTAATAGGTTAGGTTAGGTTAGGTTAGGTTACTAATAGGTTAGGTTAGGTTAGGTTAGGTTAGGTTGGGTCCTTAGGAAGAAATAATTTTTTTTATAAGATATAATTGGGGAAACATTTACTTACCACAATTAAAAAAAAATTACAAAATACAAAAATAAGAGGAAATTTTTACTGTGTTCGACCGCGTGTCTGTGTTGACCTCAGCGGTAGTACCCAGTATGTGGCCGTAACTGTTCCTCACTTATGATGTTTCTCACTGCTATATGTGTCACCTTGTTTAATTATACCGACTTTAGCGTCCGTACTATGTATGTGTGTGTCATTAGTTACGGTGATAATTTTACTTGATGACTTAGTGTAGAGAGATGATCGCTGCTAATGACTTGGGAACGTATGACAACAAACGACCCTCAGTAATTATGGTTGATTTTATTTGTACATTTTAACTTGTTTGTTGTGTGGGTAGGGTGGGGGGTGGGTGTGGAATGGGTGTGGGTGTATAGGGGCTGGATGTGAGGGTGTGTAGATGTGGGTGTAGAATGGGTATGTTGGGTGGGGGGGGAGGGAAATTCTTAAACTTCGTGATAAAACTTCTAATTCTTACACTTGATTATTCATACAACACGAGGCAACACATCAACACGACGCAACTCAACACATCCCACGACGCAACACATCAACACGACGCAACACATCCCACCTATCTGTGACTTTAACATAGCTAATTGACATACGTTATTTCTTATACACTTCATGAAATCATTACATAAGTGTTTGTACATAGTATTACGGTGACTTCTATTTAATATTGGGTATCAGGGAATTAATAGATGATGAATGAGGTAATTAAGTATATTTAAGTATGGATAATTATAAGACATAAGTATGGATAAAGGATAAACATACTTAAGTGTGTATAAGATAAACTTAACATCTCCAGAGTCATCAGATCACACTTAATATTTTTTGGTCAAACACACTCCTCTTCCACCCACCCACCCCCCGCCCCTTTCCTCCTCTCCTCTTCCCCTTCCCACCTCCTTCCCCCCTCTATCCCCATTCCCCCCCTCTCTATTCCCATTCCCTCCCCTCCTCTCTCCTCCCCTACCCCCCTCTCCTCCCCTACCCCCTCTCCTCCCCTACCCCCTCCCTCCCCACCCCTCTCTCCCCTCCCCATCCCCTTCCCTCCCCTCCCTCCCTCTCCCCTCCCTCCCTCCCTACCTCTCCCCTCCCCTCCCATGCACCCCTCCTCCCTCCCCTACCCCTCTCTCCCTCCCTACTCCTCTCTCTCCCTCCCTACCCCTCTCTCTCCCTCCCTACCCCTCTCTCTCCCTCCCTACCCCTCTCTCCCTCCCCTACCCCTCTCTCTCTCCCTCCCCTACTCCCTCTCTCTCCCCTCCCCTACCCCTCTCTCTCTCCCTCCCTACCCCTCTCTCCCTCCCTACCCTCCTCTCTCCCTCCCTACCCTCCTCTCTCCCTCCCCCTCTCCCCTCCCCTACCCTCCTCCCTCCCTCCCCTCCCCTCCCTCCCTCCCCTCCCTCCCCTCCCTCCTCCCTCCCTCCCCTCCTCCCCTCCCCTCCCCTCCCCTCCCTCCACCTATCTCCCCACCCCTACCCTCTCTCTCCCTCCCCTACCCCTCTCTCCCCTCCCCCCATCTCTCCCCCCTCCCCATCTCCCCCCCTCTCTCTCCCCCACCCCTCTCTCTCCCTCACCCCCCCTCTCTCTCTCCCCCTACCCCCTCTCTCTCTCTCACCCCCCCCTTCCCATCCATCAAAAAAAAAAGTTTGAAAGTCTACAAAATTTCTCTTAAAACTAATATCATTATGACCTAAACTTGGGACGGAGGGAGAGAGGGGATGTCAGAGGGCAGTGTTTCCTCTCTCTCTCTCAGTCATTCTGTTTTCTTTATTTTCTACTTTATCTCTTTTTCTCCTATTTGATGGCAGAGTTCCCACACCAATCTCCCTCACCTCCCTTCTCTCCCTCACCTCCCTTCTCTCCCTCACCTCCCTTCTCTCCCTCACCTCCCTTCTCTCCCTCCCCTCCCTTCTCTCTCCCTCACCTCCCTCTCCCTCCCTCCTCCTCCTCCTTTCTCTCCCTTCCTCCCTCCCTCCCTCCCTCCCTCCATCCTTACTTTATTCTTTTCCTTGGGGCTTTCCCCGTTCTTTCTTTTTCTCAATACTTTTATATCTCCTTTCCTCTACTCTACTTTTCTCCTCCCCTCCCATCATCCCCTCCCTCCCCCCCACCCTTTCTCCCATGTTTCCATCCTCACTTTCTTTCCCTCACTCTCCTTACCTTACTTAACCCCTCTTCCATATTTATCATTCCTTTCCCTCTCTTTTCTCTTTCTCTCTCTCCCTCTCCCTTCCCTCTTCCCCCTTTACCATCCTCCTCTTCTCGCCTCCTCCCACCTCCCTCCACGCCCTCCTATCCAACCTTTCTCTTCGCCCCTATTCTAATCCTTCATCTCTTCCTCCATCCTTCACTCCTATCCTCCACCATCTGTCCCTCTATCCTTTCCTCCAGTCATCTAACTATTCTCCTCCTCTCCTCCCTTCCTCCAACACTCTTTCTCCCACCTTCCCACCCTTTCCACCTTCCCTTCCACCCCTCCATCCACACTTCCCTCTAATTCTCAACCCTCCATCCTTCTCTCATCTTCCCTCCCATTCTCTTTTCCTTCCTCACTCCCTCCACTCTTCCTTCCTTCCTCCCAACCCAGCCCACACACCCCACCCCCACCCCACCCCCCACCCCAACCCCACCCCCACCCCACCCCACCCCACCCCCAACCCCACCCCAGCAACAACAACATTCACAAAGCATCATGGGGCGGGGGGCAGGGAAGAGATTCGATCGTTCACTATAGCGATGATACTGAAACAACCCTTCAGTTCTGGCTCAAGGTAGAAACACACACTGCTTTACCTAAGATTAAACTATGTTCTCACCCTCAAGCTTTTTTTTTTTAGTCGTAGCTGCCGGGGTTTTAAGCGTCTTATTACGTGTTGTTTGTTGGTTGTGTTTCAGGAAGTGAGAGTACAGTAATCAAGTCTGTGTGAGAGTTGGAGGAGAGAAGAAGAGAGGAGAAGAGAGAGAGAGAGGAGAGAGAGAGAGAGAGAGAGGGAGGAGAGAGAGAGAGAGAGAGAGAGATTGATTGATTTGGAGTTTCTTAAGGGAATAATAAAGAAATTGAAGAGAGAGATTGATTGATTTGGAGGTTCATAAGGGAATAATAAAGAAATTGAAGAGAGAGAGATTGATTTGGAGGTTTCATAGGGAATAATAAAAGAGAGAGAGAGAGAGAGATTGTAAGTTTAGAAGAGGAAAAATAAGAAAAGTTTGGAGAATTGGAGTGAGACAGCTGGAAGAGAAGGAGAGGGAAGGAAAGGAGGGAGGAATAGAAGGGAGAAGGAACACTTAGATGATTTGGCAGAGAGAAAGAAAAAAAAAAGACGAAATTTTACAAGCTGAGGAAACCACCTGTGTATTTTTGGAGTGTTGCGTTGATTGTCTTGGGTTGATTGTGTGTTGCGTTGATTGTGTTAGGTTGAGAGTGGGTGTTGCATTGAGTGAGAGTTGCGTTGAGTGAGTGTGTTTCGTTGAATGAATGTGTTGCATTGAGTTATTGTGTTGCATTGAGTGAGGGAGTGTGTTAGTTGAGTGAGTGTTTCGTTGAATGAATATGTTGGATTGAGTAAGTGTGTTGCTTTCAGTGAGTGTGTTGTATTGAGTGAGTGTGTTGGATTGAGGTGTTTACGGTGCCTGTTATATATATTGTGAATGTGTAGTGTGTGCGTGTGTTGTGTGCGTTTGTGTGTGTTTTGTGTATGTGTGATGTATGTCTGTGTGTCCTGTGCTGTATGTGACCAAGATACAGTATACAGTTCTACAGTAATTTATTTAGTCTAATACATTGTTAGTTTTTGTTGATAATTTACTGTATTTTTACTTCTTGGTTTTATTTATTTTGTTTTTGTTTATACATTCATTCATTTAATGATGTTGTATAATCGTTGTATAATCTCGTGTATTCTATAATTAGCGTTTGTCTACTGTGAGGTGGGCGTTTTCCTTTCAGTTATACCTTGATTATTATAGTATTATCAGCCTATACCTTATAGTATAATTATAATGCCTGATTGGTAAATATATACAACAGGTGGTATAATTCGTGTGGTATAATTCCCTTATATAACCTTTTTTATCAAGTTATAGTACACTACTTTTTATTTCACCTGAATTATATATGCCTAAAAAACCGTTTGAATATTAAAAATGCATAAATCTATTACACTGAAGGACAATTATCCAAAACACACATTTATTTCATTCATATCGAATTATTTTTCATTTAGTGAACATTTGGAAATCGGTTTTGCTGGTGGATTCATTAATACGGACAGTCATGAAATAAAACCTCTAGTGTGTGTGGAATTTATAGTATATATATATATAAATCAAAATGGAAATAATCTATGATTCATCTTTTAACGTAATTGAAAAGTTGGACCAATGATGGGAAAAAATATATATATATTGTTTTTTTAAAGGTAGATAAATATTGTGTATCCGATCTATTGACTTTTATAACCCGGAGAGAGAAACATTTATACAGACGTTCGGTTAAGAGGGACAAATATTTGGTGATATAAAAGAAAATTCTCCATAGAAATTCGATTACGTTTGAGCTCTTTAATAATGGAGTATGATTATCAAGCACCTGGGTAATAATCTTGATAATTCGGTGGGTTTGGTGAGTCCTCTGGTAATATTGACCCTGATAATTCGGCAGTATTATCGTGTCTTTGGCTACAGTATTGATAATTTACTTCAAGGTAAACACTGATTGAAATTATTTACATAGGGAGGTGGAGAGGAGAGAAGGTGGAGAGGAGGTGGAGAGGAGAGAAGGTGGAGAGGAGAGAAGGTGGAGAGGAGAGAAGGAGGAGAAGGTGGAGAGGAGAGAGGATGGAGGGGAGAGGAGGTGGAGGGGAGAGGAGGTGGGGAAGAGAGGACCTTTTGTATAATTACTGTTGTAGGAGTCTTGTACTCTCTCTCTCTCTCTCTCTCTCTCTCTCTCTCGTGGATTGAACCTCTACAGTACACCAATTCAAGTGCTGTTTCCTCCCTCCTCTACCACTTCAAGTCTCTCCAGTCACCCTTCCTCACAGCTACAACTTCTTACCTTGCCTGCTTCTCTTCCTCCTTCCCTCTTCCTGCTTTCCTCCTTCCCCTGCTTTCCTCCCTCCCGTGACTCCTTTCCCTGCTGCCTTTACCTCCCTTCCTCCTTTGTTTCCCTTCTTCCCTTGCCTCCACTTCTCCTCATTTCCCTCCCTACCACCCTCCCTCTCCTGCCTCCCTGCCTCCCTTCACCCTCCCCGGTTTCTTCCTCCCTTCTCCTATTTACCTTGCCTTATCTCTTCTTTTCCTCCACCACCCCCCTTTACCTTCCTTCTCCCTCCTCCCCTTTCTTCTCCCTCCTCCCCCTTTCTTCTCCTCCTCCCCTTTCTTCTCCTCCTCCTCTCCCTCCCCCTCTCCTCTCCCCGTCTCCTCTCTCCTCCCCTCTCCCTCCCCCCCTCTCCTCTCCCCATCCTCCTCTCCTCCCCCTCTCCTCTCCCCGTCTCCTCTCTCCATTCTCTCCTCCTCTCCCCTCCTCTCCCCTCTCTCCCCTCTCCCCTCCCTCTCTCCCCTTCCTCTCTCCTCCCTCTCCTCTCCCCCTCTCCCCTCTCCTCTCCCCTCTCCTCTCCCCTCTCCTCTCCCCTCTCCTCTCCCCTCTCCTCCCTTCTCTCTCCCTCCCCCTCTCCTCCCCCCCTCTCCTCTCCTCCCCCTCTCCTCCCCCTCTCCCTCCCCCTCTCCTCCCCCCTCCCTCCCCCTCCCTCCCCCTCTCCCTCCCCTCTCCTCCCCCTCCTCTCCCTCCCCCTCTCCTCCCCTCTCCTCCCCCTCTCCTCCCCCCTCTCCTCCCCCCTCTCCTCCCCTCTCCTCCCCTCTCTCCCCCTCCCTCCTCCCTCTCCCCTCTCCTCTCCTCCCCTCTCCTCCCCTCTCCCTCCCCTCCCTCTCCCTCCCCTCTCCCTCCCCTCCCCTCTCCCCTCTCCCTCCCCCTCTCCCCTCTCTCTCCCTCTCGACACCACCTCTCTCCCTCGCCTCTCATACCTTAAGCACCTCTTCAGCCACGTCTGGCCTCCCCACCTGACGCTCGTTCCCCTTGGAGTATATGGAGGTCTCTCTCTCTCTCTCTCTCTCTCTCTCTCTCTCTCTCTCTCATTGCAATCACTATTCACTTAAGTTATAATAAAAGTGTAATTAAAAAAGAAGGAATAAGAGAAACTAGTAAGAATAGGAGAGAAGAGAAAATCATGATAGTTGAGAGTGGTGAGGTGAGAGATGTAAAGAGAATAAAGAGAGAAGTGGAGGAATGAAATAGAGAGAAATACATGATAGAGATAGAGAAAATGAGGTGTTTACGTAAGAGAAATGAGAAAAAAAGAGAACGAAGAATGAGTGTGGGATAGAAAGACGAGAGAGAAATATATGGTTATGAGAGAGAGAGATAAGTGACACGTAGAGAAGAACAGAGAGAGAGAGAGAGAGAGAGAGAGAGAGTCGTGTTGAATGAGCCATCTTAAAGTTAGGAGTGGCTTGTTTATAGTCAAGGAGGGAGAAAATTTGGTTAAGGATATTCCGTTCCTGTACCTGTCGTGGTTGTACTCCCTCTCACATATCTCCTCATCCTCCTCCTCCTCCTCCTCCTCCTCCTCCTCCTCCTCCTCCTCCTCCTCCTCCTCCTCCTCCGCCATCCCCAGAGGTCGTTGTTGTCTTTGTTACGTTAGACTTTCCTTGTTCTTTATAAGCCATTAAGATGAGGTTATCTTTGTCGGGTTTTGTATTTATTTATTTATTTTATTTCTTTTTTTTTGGGGGGGGGTGAGAGGCGGGGTCTTTTTCCTGTTAATATATCGTCAGGAGATAGTCGTTCTCACTCTCATTGTCGTCGACGTTAGTTTCAAAGGTATTTTTTTATATTAAACGACATATTAAAAATTAAAGTATTATTCTGTTAACTATTGATCATATCGCCTTAATCCAGTCTGATTTTTTACTTACGAAACTAAAACTATTATTTACCAATATTATAATAATAATAATAATAATAATAATAATAATAATAATAATAATAATAATAATAATAATATAAATGGCTGCCCCTCGTGTTCGAGAATGGCCGGCCCAAGGGCCACTTGGCGTGAATTTGTTTAAGGTGTAGAATCTGTCGCCAACACAACAATCACACCCTGAGTTAACGAGCTGCATGACCCAGTGTCAAGGAATTGTCTGAGAAAACCGGACAACTCGCCAACTGCACTGGCTAACCATTACCACAGAATACGATCCACAAATCGATTAACATCCAGGTCCCCAATTACTGCTGGGTAGACAGAGGCAAATGGCGTAAAGAAACTTGTCCATAGTTTCACCCAGCCCAAGGACCGAACCCGGGTCCGTTCGCTTGCGAGGCGAGCATGCTGACCATTAATACTACTACTACTACTATGCTGTCACTCGGAATCGAGTAAGACGATTATCCAGCTATGATACAATGATATGAGTTATTAAGGATGTCACCAAGGTTGGGGAGTTTTGAGGTGACTAAGGAGGCCGATACGGGACCGGCAGGGTCGTCCACATTCGTTGTCCCATAGGTCGCCATATTATTTACCAACTGTTGAGAAATAAACATTAATTTTCTATACTAGTCTTTAATTATTTATATATTGATAAACTTGAATCCAGTGTCTGGTAGAATTTTATCAAGACAATAAAAACTTTGATTATAATGTGTTGGTTTATGTCAGATACTCCGCGTTGATGTCTGAGTGTTAGTCTGTCGTGTTTGGCTGAATATTTTTGTCGTGAGACTATGTCGTTTTTTATACTCTGGGAGGGGTAGTTGTCTCGTGTGTCTGTCATCCGTGGTCTCGTGTGTCTGTCATCCGTGGTCCGTGTGTTTGTCGTCCGTGGTCTCGTGTGTGTCGTCCGTGGTCTCGTGTGTCTGTCATCCGTGGTCTCGTGTGTCTGTCGTCCGTGGTCTCGTGTCTGTCGTCCGTGGTCTCGTGTGTCTGTCGTCCGTGGTCTCGTGTGTCTGTCGTCCGTGGTCTCGTGTGTCTGTCGTCCGTGGTCTCGTGTGTCTGTCGTCCGTGGTCGTAATACGTGACAACTTCCTCAACTTGTCTTAGTCATACAAGTCACAGATGACAACGATGCCGTACAAGAGTTGGTGATGAGAGTTTGTTGTTGTTGTAGTTGTTGTTGAAGTAGTTGTTGTTGAAGTAGTTGTTGTTGTTGTTGAAGTAGTTGTTGTTGTTGAAGGGTTGTGAGGGCTCTAGGTGGCTACAAGTTTGTGGGTGTCGGGATCCTCTTCTTAAATAAAATAAAAATTAAAAATAGTTAAGTAGGTGACTTTTAAGGTGTTCTTGACATTACCTTCGTGGACAAATAACTGGCAGACCGGGATACACAAGTGGAGGAATTGTTTAATTATTTTGGAGAATTATTTGTAAGGAACACGTGGATCTTATATTTTATCCTCACACCTCGCCTAACCTATCCTAACCTATCCTAACCTAACCTAACCTAACCTAACCTAACCTAACCTAACCTAACCTAACCTATCCTAACCTCACCTAACCTAACCATACTTAACTTTGGGATTATATTGTAAGTTTTTCTTGGGCAGGATTGTGTGTGCCTGTGGGAAGTGACGTCAGTGTTTTGGGCACCCGACAACAGACGATCCAACACACCTGTAAAGCCCCGACACACCAATTAGGATGAGGTAAGTTAGTGTTGATATTTTTAATTAGTGTGTTCGACAACCTCTATAACCAGACAGGTAAACGCACAGGTGAGTTAAGGAGTGTTCACTGAGGTAATCTAATTAGTGTGGGACTTAACGTGTATTCTCAAAGGCCATCCATGACTGGCTATGTGAAGGAGAGATTGAAGGTAGATTCGTCAGTCCTTGTAACAAAAGAACGCCATTGTAAGAACGAGACAGGCGAACGTTCGTCTGGGGGCATAACGTATCGTGAATGGATTATTTCAGGTTCCAGTGTTGGCGCAGTATTTTTGGAGCCTGGAAAGTTAGACGTGTATTGTTTGTAAAAGAATTTGTATCACGCTCAGTTTGAACCTGTGAACGTCTAGATAAAACGTGTATTGTACGGGTATAAGACGTGTTTTTATCTTTAGGTCCATACACACTTATAAACGTCTTTTACACACACACACACACACACACACACAGTAATGTTCCAATTTTTAACCCTTAATATGACTCGTTAAGGGATGAAATGGTTCACCAGGTTCTGAGAGAGGAGTGTAATTTAAGTTCATGCAACACAGGTTCTAAAAGACAGATCCTTAAACACAGGTAACACAGGTAAGCAAACATCACTACAGCCTCAGGTGAGTCATGCACTAAACACACTCAAAGATAATGATAAAACTTCTATATACATTCTATAAGCGTCTTGGGCGTATCATTATCTCCTCCTTCCGTCTCAACAATACTCTACGGATCTACAAAGAGAAACTCGTAACTCAAATTGACGGACAAAACCTCAAAGTGTGTTTCATGTGAGTCCTGAGAAAAATCCTTAACAACACGCCGCCGATACGCGAGCTGTGTGAGGCCTTCAGGGGGGGAAGAAAATCATTTAAGAAAATGTGTTTTTCTTTTTTACTTTTTTCGCTTTGCGGATTTCTCTGCCCGTTAAATTTTAGCGTTCGTTTGCACTCCGTTGCGTTTTCCACATATATACAATTTTATCAAAGACTCGGCAAGACTTGAATTACGGTGTTTTGTTCAGTAATTATGCACATATTTTATTCGGCAATTGCAAGCTGGAATTCCTCTTCCATTAAAAAAAAAGTGATATAATTTATTTCATTGTCATTTATTTTATAATTGCAGACATTGACGAAAAAAAGTATGACCAGAAATTTTGTTTGAAAATCCACCTTAATAAATTTGAAGTGTTAAATACTTTCTTTCCTTCAATGGAAGAAATGTATTGATGAAAAGCAGAGAGAGGTTGTTCACACCGCCTTCAATGTTACCCCCCACCTCGTGTGTTGTTGTAAAATTCTCTCTCTCTCTCTCTCTCTCTCTCTCTCTCTCTCTGGAACCAAGTCGTAATTATATATATATATATACACAGTATATTGAATTTTTTTTACAATAGTTACACTCAAGTCACTAAGTCTCTGTTTGTGACATTACCCTGAGAGACGAGAAGGACCTGGAGTATACAAAGCCTCAGAGGACGTCATCTGCTTCTGGCTTCTGTGGCTTTGCTGTTTCTCCTTTTATATTCTACTGTAGTTTATTCATGGCTTTGTGTCTTTGGTGTCCTCTGGCTTTGATTTATAATGGATGTTTGACCCTGGCTTTATATGCTGGCTTTATACCCTACAAGATATTACATGGGTTCGTGTGTTCCTGGGTTTGTTTTTCGTAAATTCTGAATTGTCTGCACAGAAACACTAAGTTACGTCTACAGAGAAACACTGGCAAAAGTCTAGTCCCTCCTAACTTGTTGAAGGTTATCGTGGACGTTTGTCAGCGTGCGGACCATTATAGAGAAGCAGTTGGTTTCTGTTGCAATCTGCACGAACTCTCCCAAGGCAAGGGAGAGAGAGAGAGAGAGAGCGCACAGCGCCCCACAAATATCAACATAGTGTGGCGCGCCTTTCAAAAACCAGCTCTGCTTAGCCTTTGTAGGTGAGTCAGGGTTTTTGTGAGGACCACATGTTGCAGGCCAGGCTGTATTGTAGGCGGGGGAGGCGAGGCAACGGGTGGAAGGGGAGGCGGGGAGCAGACAGGGAAGGCGAGGGGGAAAAGGCGAGGCAAGGGGAGGCGGGGGAGGATGAAAAGAGGAGAAATGGGTGGTGGTGGGTAGGAGAGGGAGGATGTATACATGGGGGTGGTGATGGAAGGGAGGACTGGAGGCAAGCAGAGTTGAGGAAAGAAGGGAGGAGGAGTGAAGGAGGGAATGATGGAAGGAGTGAAGCAAGAAGTGGGTGTGGATAGGAGAGAGTGAAGAAAGGAGGAACATATAAAAAAAGAAAAGAAAAAGAAGAATGGGTAACAAGAGGTTAAGAGGTAAAACGAGAGAGAGGGAGGGAAAAAGAGACAAACAGAGGCTTTTATCTTGCTGGAGAGAAAAGCAGAGAAAGGGGGATAGAGGGAGGGAGGGAGGGAGGATGGGTTTGTAAAAGATAAGAGAAAAACAATATAAAAGCAGGAGAGAGAGAGAGAGAGATTTCAACATAACCAAAAAAATATATCCCAACTATTATATTAAATGGATAAATTAACTTTTGGGACACCCTGCAAACACCACAGAGAAGAAGGCAGCACCACTAACACCTATACAATACCTATCACACCTGTACAGTACCTATCACACCTGTACAGTACCTATCATACCTGTGCAATATCTATCACACCTGTACAGTACCTATCACACCTGTACAGTACATATCACACCTGTACAATACCTATCACACCTATACAGTACCTATCACACCTGTACAGTACCTATCACACCTGTACAGTACCTATCACACCTGTACAATACCTATCACACCTATACAGTACCTATCCTCCGTACCTTCTTAGTAGCTAGGTAAGAGAGAGGAAAGCACCCCACCGTAGAGTAACTTAACCCAGGTATTATAGGGCGGAACTCTCGACAAGAAATACAATATTTTTTAGTTTTTTTGTGTGTGGGGGGGGGAGGGGCGCATGTGTTGGTTCAGGCTTTGAGGGAGGCAGTAATTAGATAATGCCAGGGAGGGGATTGTAGGAATGTGTGTGTGTGTGTGTGTGTGTGTGTGTGTGTGTGTCCTTTGTTGTTGATGGTTTAACCCCTTTCATGACGATGGTTTAATCCTTCGATGACGATGTTTTAACCCTTTGAAGATGATGATTTAACCCCTTAAGGTTGTTGGTTTAACCCTTTGAGGATGGTGGTTTAACCCTTTGAGGCATCGTTCAACTATAACTTAACACAGCATCATAGTTTAATCTCTCCATTAAATCATCTTTACTTACAACTTGCTGAGCTACACAACATTATCTGGGGTTGTTATTCTGCTTCATGTTAAACACTGTGGTCGTGCATTGAAGGGTGGGAGTCTGTCACCTCTCCCAAGTTAGACGTTTGTGTATATTATCGGGGCAGTTTTGCTCCTCGTGGTGAAACCGAGTAGCGGGAATGAATCTCCAAACTGAACTTACCCTGACTGTTTCATCTCATTTGGGGTCACTGCTGCTTCATTTGGGGTCGATGCTGTTTCATTTTGAACGGGAGTGAACTTTGAACCCCGACTGTACATAAGAATACCAGAATTTCAGTTGTCCACCATACAAATCGTAGCCGTGTATGGCAAAGACACAGACAAATAGTTGTTGTCACTGAGGGAGCTTCATTATTGGGGGAGGGGGTGCCGACCACTGGGACCAACCTCTGAAAATTCGACCTTAGTGAGACTTCAAGGGTGAATGATAAATTTCCGTTGTTTATAGTACATAACAAACAACCACACGTGTACTTAACCCTCATTATCTTTGCTAACTAGACAGTGGGTTCCCATTCACCCCCTTAGTATGTGTATCAACCTACGAAAGAAGTTAAGGCGAGCCGATACTTATGTTGTGCCAAATGGACTTGATCAGAGAATTCCAGGATAGGCGGGATTAACTGTGACTTGCGTTCATTTGATCGTATTTGTAAATTTAAACATAAACTTGTTAACATGTGATTATTGTAGTAGTGGGATCCATTAGCCAGGTGGACCTTTTACCTGCCGATGGTGTAGTGTTATCGCCCTGGACCGATGTTTACAGGTACGGCGGTTCGATTCCTGGAAGGGATATTCTGTTGCATTAGATATACACGTTAAATTTTAATCTAATTGTTATATTGGTGTGTGTGTGTGTGTGTGTGTTTCATTTACAGTTATTATCGTAATAAACATTTTACTTTCTTATGAATATTTAATGTTATATAATTTTACAAGTGTTTCTAAAATTAAAATGTTGAGTAAACTAAACGAATAAAACCAGACATTTGACGTACACAACACGACACACGGCAGAGGAACGACAGGACCAAGAAAACGGGAAAAATTCTTTGTAAAAAAAAAAGAAGAGAAAAACCAACATAGGAGGGAGGGCCTCACACCTGCAGCTACTTAACACAATATATCGGCCCGGTAATGGCAGGCCAGAGGAAAAGGTGCGAACGTGGAAATAAACGACCGGGAATGAAAGGAGAAAAAAGTTCATAATTCCCAATAAAAAGAGTATATAAGGTATCGGTGAAAAGAAAGCAGGACATAAGCAGGAGAAGATTAAGGGTAATGTGGCGGAGCAAGGAAGGTGGATAAGGGATCGTGTTGACGATAAGAACAAAATATAGGGCGGCGCCGGGGTGTGAGGGAGGCCGGGGTGGGAAGCAGGCTGGGGTGTGAGGGAGGCTGGGGTGTGAGGGAGGCCGGGGTGTGAGGAGGCCGGGGTGTGAGGGAGGCCGGGGTGTGAGGGAGGCCGGGGTGTGAGGGGGCCGGGGGTGGGAGGAGGCCGGGGTGTGAGGGAGGCCGTGGTGTGAGGGAGGCTGGGGTGTGGGGAGGCCGGGGGTGTGAGGGAGGCCGGGGTGTGAGGGAAGACCGGGGTGAGGAGACCGGGGTGTGAGGGAGGCCGGGTGTGAGGGCCGGTGTGAGGGAGGCCAGGTGGGAAGCAGGCCGGGGTGTGGGCAGTGACGTACCCAGACTCACCTTTACTTATCTATGATATATTACCTTTTTGGTCTGAGTTTATTATATACACAGAAAACTCTTTAATCATCGTACCATTACAAGCATCACCTGGCGGACACCTGGCGGACTCAAGGGTGTATTCCTGTCGATATTTGGCAAGAGTGACCGCGCCTTAACTGGTGAATTGAGAACGTTAAGACAATTCTATCTTGTATTTTTCTTTCTTTTGATAGTAAGTATAAGTACTAACCTTGTTGTTGAAGTGTAGCAATAACATTATAACGTCAACGACATAATGGAGAGAGAGAGAGAGAGAGAGAGAGAGAGAGAGAGAGAGAGAGAGAGAGAGAGAGAGAGAGAGAGACTAAATATATAAACAGAACAATATCGTATAAGTAACAACATCCTCAAAGAAGTTTCGTCTGACCACCACCAAGGTATAAATGGAAATAAACAACACATTTATCAAGGTGATTTTTTCCATCCATAATGTTTCACGGTCGAGCGGTGGGTTGTGAAGCTGCTGCCGCTGCGTGTTTACCTTGTGTTGTCATGGTAATGCTACAAAAACAATATGATTATAGCAACAAGTCTGGTCTTAGGGCGCGGCTGTTGACGTTGTGGCTTACTACTACTTGTGTAGTTTTTTCCGTCTCGCTGTGTCTGGTGTATCATACTCCGAGACGTATTGTTAATATACGTTTAATACTGGAATTACGGTTCAAGATGTTTGTTTGAGACTTGGGAAATTTTTAAAACATTTATTGTGGGGAAGTTTCAAAATGGATGTTTGGCGGCGATTAATTCACGTGAATTTTTGCAGTCTGTCCTGTTAAGTTTGGTTTAGTTTGTCAATAATAACGAAATGTAGTTGTTGAATTTCCACTGTCTTTGTTAGTAATTAATATACGGTAGATAAGTATAAATTAGAATTGGAAATTTTAGGTAGATTAAGTGTCGAGATGTTTTGGCGTGGCGTGGTGTCTTATTCTGAGATAACGCCATGTTTTGAGGTCTTGATCTGGGATAACCCTCCGGCAGGGTAAAGAGTGTGTCCATAAGGGTTGTCAGTAGATACAGTGATGTTCAGAATTATTGACATTAGTGTTTCTCATGTGCAAAAACAAAACTGCTGCTTTACAATACGTGGTCCTGGACGGCATCGATTGGTGGCAGGATCCTCAGTGAGCTGCTCCATCCTGAAGAGTACGCTGTAAGTAACGACGCCACCACGGCAGCCCCTCAACACTCCCTCAAGACATCGGTGACAGTCAAATAATTTATTCTGGTTCCTCTCAAGGCATCAGTAAAGACAAGCTCCATCCCCCACAGGCCAGTACACCTTAAGAACATTAACTTTATGATAATGTGGATGGCAAGTTGGATCCATAGGGTACTGGTTCCTCTTCCTGGAGGAGTTGTGTGGAGCCATCAATGACTGACAAGGTTCCCTGCAAGAAATATTTCTTCTCTTTGAGACCAAAACACGTAGAAGGGAGGTCAAGTTCCTCCCTGGCTGGTCTCATATTCTTGATTATAAGAAGATTCCTATCGGAGCGATGTCTCCTGTCGATGTCCTGAAGAGATTGAAAGCCAACGAAAAGGCAACCATGGACTTTACAAAGTCCCTTAAGATCACCGCTGCTGCCAGGCTTTCCTTCCCACAAGATCATCCTCGTGTGAAAAACACCGGGAAGCAACACAGACAGACTGCATGTTCCTGAAACTGGTCCATCCTGAGAAAGTCTCTGGAGACGAGGAAAAAGTATAGAGATCTCCCCCGAGTGTGGTCAAGAGTCCCCCTGGGGGGGTCACACATCCCCAAGCGACTGACCCTTCCTGAAGAAGTCTGTGAAAACATCGTCGTGAGGCAGGTTCTCCCTCCCACAGCCTCACCGCTGCGACAGATGCTGCACCAAGCCGTAAAACTCTTGACAGTAAATTTTTACGATGTCAGCAAGCCCTGGATGTGATTATATTTTAGCGTTTCACACTCAACCATGTTTTTCGCGGATAAATATTTGAAGAAAAAACTGTCAAGGATGATTGTTTTTATTTTATTTTTTATTTATACAAAACTTGAGAGAAAACAATGTGTACAGTTCGCTGGTGGGAAATAAAGGGGAATGGATGTGTTGAGGTGAAGGCAACACAGGGATGGGAGGCTGAGAACATCACAGGTACCAGAACAAGGTAACAAACAACATCATAAAAATGACAAAAAGCTTCCTTGGGATTACGGTCTGGTTCCTCCGGCTAAATTCCGGACGTCTCTCTCTCTCTCTCTCTCTCTCTCTCTCTCTCTCTCTCTCTCTCTCTCTCTCCTGCTCATTCTTGTATCATCGAAGGATCACAAGCCATCATGCTGTACAATTATTCAACTCGCCCTGAACATAGCAAGTGGACTGCAGTATATATACGCGTTGAGATTATAGAACAGTGGACCGCAGTATGTATACCTGTATGATAACTCGTTCAGAATAAACGTGGTGGTTTGCATATGTATACACGCTTATGTATACACGCTTATGTATACACGCTCAGTCTGAAGAGGATGCCAAGAAATATATTGCATCCGTTTAGGAAATAAAATGTAGCATGAATATTCACTCCCTCAGAGGACACTTGATGGACTGCAGTGTGTATGTATGTATGTATGTATGTATGTATGTATGTATGTATGTATGTATGTATGTATGTATGTATGTATGTATATTTGTGTAGTTTATCGATGGTGGTTCGATGTGTATTCGGTTTCGTGTCATTTCGTGTCATTTCGTTCAACATTATTCTGGTAGTTTTCCTCCCTTACCTTTATTCCATTATTTCCAGGTGAAGTTAATCCCTCTCTCTTAACTAGTATTTCCAGGTGGAGTTATTCCCCTTTACCTTCTCTTAACCATTAGATTCTGGTGGATTGACCCCTAACTCCCCATTCCACTTAAAGTAATCCGTTACCCATCCACAGCCACCCCCATAAACGACATGGTTAGTTTCCTTTCTCCTCTTCCTCTCTTTATCTTTTCCCTCCTCCTCACCCCCTTTCCTCTCCCCATTCCACTCCTCCTCATTCCAGTCCTCATTCCTCTCCTCCTTTTCATTCCACTCCTTCCACTCCTCCTCCTCATTCCAGTCCTCATTCCTCTCCTTTTCATTCCACTCCTTCCACTCCTCCTCCATCATTCCACTCCTCCTCCTCCATCATCCTCTCCTCCTCATTCTCTCCTCCATTCCACTCCTTCCACTCCTCCTCCTCATTCCAGTCCTTCTCATTCCTCTCCTCCTTTTCATTCCACTCCTTCCACTCCTCCTCCTCCATCATTCCACTCCTCTTTCCACCCTTCATCCCTCGTCAGGAATATTACCGTATTACTCACTCTCTCCCCACCTCACCTTCCCTCCTCCTCATTAATTATCTCTTAAGGTGAGAACAATTGTATCTTTCCCCTTAAGCAATATTAATGATAATATGAATGATAGCAGAGAAAGATATGTATACCTGTGGATTTACTACTACTACTACTACTACTACTTATTAACTACTCCTACGACTACTACTACTACTATATATTATAACGTGGCCTCCATCCTGCCCCTATAGCAACACCTTCGCCGCCTTTTTTTTTTTTGCCTTAAAATTAAATATCCTAATACAATAGTATAATAATAATAAACAGTAATAATAGTAATAATAATAATAGTAATAATAATAACAATAATAATAATAACAATAATAGTAACAATAATAATGATAATAACAATAATAATAATAATAATAATAATAATAATAATAATAATAATAATAATAATAATAATAAGCAATAATAATAATAATAATAATAATAATAATAATAATAATAATAATAATAATAATAATAATAATAATAATAATAATAATAATAATAATAAGCAATAACAGCAGCAACAACAACATTAGGACCACACAAATAATTAAGTAAATTAATAAATAAATTAAGGGATAAAACAATAAATTTGCTCCTATCTCCCACACCAACCTAGCACACAATATATCCCCTGCCCGCTATATACAATAATACCCGCAGATGTAGTGGTAAGGTTTTTCCTTGTATCTTCCCAAGGGCCGGAAATAACATCCCTCCCTCACTTACTGAAACAGTATAAAGGCAGGAAATAGAGGCTCCTTCCCTCAGTGACTCTTAGGAACACAGAGGGATGATGTCGCGGCTTCTCTCCCCTACAAGACCTTCTTCAGAAACTGACAGGTTTTCCACAGCCGAAAAAAATAAACGTTACACGTTAAAATAAGTGTCTCTCACCTGGAACACCCTTATTCTACGTGAAACTCTTTTATTCCACGTGAAACACTCTTATTGCACGTGAAACACTCTTATTCCTCGTGAAACACTCTTATTGCACGTGAAACACTCTTATTCCACGGGAAACACACTGATTCCACGCGTAACACTCTTATTCCACGCGTAACACTCTTATTCCACGCGTAACACTCTTATTCCACGCGTAACACACTTATTCCACGCGAAACACTCTTATTCCACGTGTTAGTGATGTCTTAAGTGTGTTAGTAGTGTCGTAAAGTGTGTCTAGTGTCGTAAAGTGTGTTAGTAGTGTTTTAAGTGTGTTTATTGTCGTAAAGTGTGTTAGTAGTGTCGTGAAGTGTGTTAGTAGTGTCGTGAAGTGTGTTAGTAGTATCGTAAAGTGTGTTAGTAGTATCGTAAAGTGTGTTAGTAGTGTCGTAAAGTGTGTGTAGTGTCGTAAAGTGTGTGTAGTGTCATAAAGTGTGTTAGTAGTGTCGTAAAGTGTGTTAGTAGTATCGTAAAGTGTGTTAGTAGTGTCGTAAAGTGTGTTAGTAGTGTCGTAAAGTGTGTTAGTAGTGTCGTAAAGTGTGTGTAGTGTCGTAAAGTGTGTTTAGTGTCATAAAGTGTGTTAGTAGTGTCGTAAAGTGTGTTAGTAGTATCGCAAAGTATTGCTGTGTTCTCGTTAGTCCTGCCGTGTCATGTTTCGTGTCAAAAGACTTGTTCTGTGTCATAAGGCCTGTTCAGTGTGTCATAAGGCCTGTTCAGTGTGTCATAAGACCTGTTCAGTGTGTCATAAGACCTGTTCAGTGTGTCATAAGATTTGTTCAATGTGTCATAAGATTTGTTCAATGTGTCATAAGATTTGTTCAGTGTGTCATAAGATTTGTTCAGTGTGTCATAAGGCCTGTTCAGTGTGTCATAAGGCCTGTTCCATGTGTCAAGCCGTACAAGAGCTGTGAAATGACCCCTGCTCTCCGAGACTGATAATTCCGCTTTATCCATGACAAGAGTGTCAATGAGTCGCTTTTTTTTTTTTCTCTCTCTCTCTCTCTCTCTCTCTCTCACGGAAGGAAAGTCAACTGGAAGGTGAATTAAATGAGAGATGAGAATGGTAGCTATGAATGTCATCGAGAGGAGGGAAGGTGGAAATTGGCTTTTGTCCAGAACATTGACAAATAAATAGAAAGACGAGAAAGACGAGACATGAGGGAGAGAGGATAATAAATGACAATAGTTTTGGGGTAATAACACTTGGTTTGTATATCAACGTGTGTGTGTGTGTGTGTGTGTGTGTGTGTGGTGTT